>NW_008683242.1:0-13518 GCF_000695815.1 Acanthisitta chloris
CTTCCCTTCTTCCCTTCTTCCCTTCTTTCTTCCCTTCTTTCTTCCCTTCTTTCCTTCTTCCATTCTTCCATTCTTCCTTTCATATTCCTAAGGAAAATACTACAATCATATCCATATAAAGAAAAAAACCCCAACATCATAAAGAAAACACCCCCTTCAAAATAGGGTAACAATCAATTACAAAAAATTAGACATCAGTGCATAAATGAGTAGAACAGGAAGCTGAGTGCAGCCCAGCATTGGTTTGTTTAGTCTAAAGGATTAATTATTCAACAGTTGCTGTTATGATGAGAGTGTGCACACCAGACTGAAACTGGCACAGAGGTTAATTGCTATCTAAGGGCTGTTTCTAGTCATCTGATACTCTTAAGTAGCATGGTTGCTATTTTAGTACCTTTTTGGACTTTGGAAAGAACCCACAAAAGAATCTTAAGTCACACGTGAGGAGGTGGAGACAGGATTTCCTGGCATGAGAAGTTCGGGAAATTGGTACCCAGCACCAGCTTACCCAGCAAGAAAAGAGATCTTCTGTGTTTGCTACAGCTGAAAAATGGATTCCCCATTACTGCTGGTTTAAGCCTTATGGGTGCTATTTAAACTCGGCATGCCATAAATCCAGCATCTACCAGAGTGTTTGTTCTCCATTCCATTTTATTTGTTAGTGTGTGCAGAGAATTGCAGTGGTGCCAACAAAGATGTGTCATTCCAGCCAAAAGCAAGGAAGCCCTAAACTTTGCTTCCTCACAAGGGGCAGCAGAGGGATAAGCACTGATCTCTAGTCTCTGGTGACCAATGGCAGGACATGAACAAATGGCCTGGAGCTGTGTTTAGGCTGTATATTAGGAAAAGGTTCTTCACCCAGAGGGCGGTCAGGCACTGGAACAGGCTCCCCAGGTGAGTGATCGTGTTCCCAAGCCTGTCAGAGCTCAAGCAGCATTTGGAGAACACTCTCAGTAACATGATGTGATTCGTGGGGTTGTCCTGTGCAGGGCCAGGGGCTGGACTTAATGATCCTTGTGTTCCATTCCAGCTCAGGATATTCTATGCTTCTGTGATCTGTCAAGGGGCTTCTTCAGTTGATATTTTAGAGTTGCTCCTCAAGACTGCCAAAACCACTCTGGCTGGCAAGATATGGATTGTGTATGCACAGGTGTCAGAGACTTCAGGGTTCATCTGATGAACCATCAGTAATTATCAGAGCAGCAGGTAAGCCAGTACATCCTGTGGTGCTTGGAAATGACCCCATCTTCATATTCCTTATTGTCTGTTGGGAGTTTTTGATTCTGGTTCAGAAGACCTTCCTGGACATGATGTCTCAAGAGTGACCTCTTCCTCATTCCCAGCTTTAGAAATTGCACTATGACCTTGTTTGTCTGTTGTCTCCTGCATGCAGGAGACTATCTGCAAAGGTCTTGGTAGAGAAGGCAGTGATTGTTCCAAGTTGGAATGCAAACCATGTACAAACATCTGGCTGTGCCACAGCCCCTGCTGCCGTAACATCTTTGGCAATCCAAAAATTCCAAACGGACTCAGAGACTTTGAATCTTTACAGGACTGGGAACTGGAGTTATTTTTAGTATCTTATGATATTAAGACTTTTGGAAAAGGAAATTAATGCTCATAGCCTAACTGTGGCTTACCTGACAACAGACAAGTAGAGGACAATGGGAGCTGTGCACAAGAAGATAGATAGATCAAGCTGAAGGAGGGACATAGGTAAGATCTTCGTGGCAGAAGGAGTCCCAGTATTGTAAAGATCTTAACAATATGTGCTTGTTGCAAAAGCAGTAACTTAGACTTGAGAAACAGCTCAACGTTGGGAACAATATCCAAGAGGTGACAATGACACAAACAAAAGAAGAAGCCATCTAGTTGTCTCACGACCCAGTAAAGATCTGACAGCAGCAATGCCTTACCTGAGCAAGCACAAGAAAGTGCCCATCATCCACCCATAACTCTTCCTGTGTCATTTATAAATTAGAGGCTGTCCTGACTGACACCTGACATTCAAGGTCTTCACCTGAGAGAATTTGCTGACTTTATTTTCCTCCCCGTGTATGGAGGCTTCTCTCTCCCATGCCACACCACTGCAGTACAGCTAGTTGGTGTGAAATGACAGCAGCCACTTGAACTTGTCATGTGAGAGTGTGGTGAGATGAGTCAGGGTGTTCAGGAATTTAGAGAGATGCTGTTTGCTCGTTACTAAGTTCTAGTGATGCGGAAATGATCATGTCTTCTGTCAAGGAAATGGGGAAGTAAAAAAGCGAGTGTCTAGTAAGAAGAAATTATATTTAATGAAATTGGATTCAGAGGTGTTTTTGTTCCAGCTACTTTAAAACACCACTGGCATTATAGCCGAGGAACTGCCAAGAAGATAATATTTTCTTCTGCTTTGGTAGCTTTTTCCCCCCAGCCCGAGCTTTTTTCTCTAGCACATTTTGGTAACTGATAAATCATGTGCTGGAAGAGTGCATGTCTCTTCTACTTGTCTTTAACATTGACCTCAGCCCTAGGGAGCCTCAAACAGCAATACCTGTCTTGATCCAGATTGTCTTCTGGGTTACATCAGAGTTACATCTCATCACAGTGAGAAGAAGGGCCTCATCCTAGAAACCACATAGACACCTAAAACTCATTTAGTAGGCCTGAAGCATATACCCCAAAAGAAATCTAAGCTCAAGGGTGTTCTGAGTCAACTCAAAGGGACAAATATGTCCAGACATTTCTAGTTATTCTAGAGTTAACTCTATCAAGAGTTAAAAGAAAGCAGTACTTCCAAATACTCTTCCTGCACAGCTCCTGAGTTATTTAAAAGCTGAATGGGCAGTACTAAAGAAATTAGAACAACCTGGGTTGAAGAAGGGGGCTATTTTCAGCATATTTGGCATCAGTAAACTCAGGGTAGTATACACAAATCCTGAAAGACTTTGCAAAGGCAATAGCCATTGCTTCTGTGTGCTCATTTCCAACCACTGACGAAGCATCATCCCACCTCCCATGTTGAATGTCACATTAACATCCCATTTCCCACATCTCTTTGGTGTGTCAGAGCAGCAGGCTGGATCCTTAGCTGTTTGGATGTATGTAGCTCCCATGATCATCTGGGGATGCAGATCTCTGTTGGGCTAAGGATGAAGCTTTCCTGATATCATATTGTTAATCCCTTGGTGAACCCATCAGGGTTGAAGCCCCTTCTCTAGTGCCACAATAAAAACCCTATTTAGCAGCGCCGTCATCGAGGATGAAATTGAAAAATCTTTTGTTGAACAAAGCACCTTTCACTTAAAAAATCCAGGCAAGATAAAATGACATGTGTGCTAATGATGTATTTTATGAACCACCATCTGTCTCAGGAAAGGTCAGAGAAAAATGGCAACTGCTGCTCAGGTGATTGGTGTGGAGGGGGGAAAATGGCCTCATCTGAACGTGACAAGAAGCTTCAGTGACATCATATAAATGCCATAATTGGGAAGTGGTAAATTGAACAGGGCTGCCTTCGAAATTTGATGTGTCAATAAACAAGTTCAAGGTGACACGTTGGATCAATACTACACGACAAGAATCATCCGACAAATTTACTGCAAAGTAATTGGGTGCAAAATGACTCAACTCAACCTTCACACTGCAGAAAATCAAACAAACAGGCAACCTACAGGCAACAGTTTGTATATGTCAGATGCTGCTTAAGGTAGCTTGCGCAGTACTAATAGAGTTGTTTTAAAGGGAGATGGGGAAAAAAAATAAAAGTGAGGTTTCTGTTATTATGAGTGTGACCTGAGGCATTGCTATAACCCTCTATGCACCTTGAGGGTGTATAAATAGGAAAACAAAACACACAGTTGCTAGAGGTAGTCTTAAATATTGATATTTTTCTTCCTGTCTGTGTTGAGATGCCAAATAAAATAAACTATAAACTGGGAACACTTTTTTTTCTTTTCTCTTAGCACAAACAAGAGTCTTTTTGTCTAGTAGGTTTCTCACCTCCCACTTCCCTAATTTTTTTATAAAGTAAGGTGCAACAAGCAACTTCTATTAAAAAACCCCTGTATTTTCCCATATTACACAGGGCTATTGAATGCAAATCACTGGCTACTATTTGAATTAACCATCCCCACTTACTACTAAACCAGAAAAGAGTCACTCAGAGAAGTCTCTTCAGCACATTAATTTGTTGACAACAAATTTGATGCTTGATTTGTCCCCACTTGACAACCCTTAATCTTGAGTTTCTCTGAGGGGAAAGTCGAGAGCTTAATTTTTTTCCAAGAAATCTGTGCTCTTGCCAAGGCTACGAGAGAAGCTGGTACACTGACTGCACACTTTGGAAATGTCACAGAGATTGATTGTGTTTTAATTGTACATTCATTCTGGAGTGAGAAAAGAAGGAGGATGAGTGGAAAGTCATAGCTAAGAAGAAAGGTGCTGTTCATATTTGCATCCCCTGGGCTGGGCTGAGCTTTACCAGAGAACATTTTTTTTTCTTTTTCTTTTCTTTTCTTTTTTTTTTTTTTTTTTTTTCTTTTTTTTTTTTTTTTTTTCCACTGGAGCACAGGGAATGCAATGCAGACCTCAGGACCAGGTGCTGACACATCGACATTTTTCGCTCCAGCATCCACATAACTTACAGTAATCCGAAAATGCAGGAAAGCAGAGAAACTCAGCAGCTGAGCTTTATTGATGGACTGACGCCACTGGATAAAACAGTGTGCCGTATTGGTAAGCTTTGGGCACACTGAGAATTTAATGGATGTCAAAATGTGGACAGGGAAAATATAGGAAGATTGAGATAGAAGATTTGTGCCAGGGATGGGATTAGTATGAAGAATTATGAGTGCAGTAGTTATATTAAAAAACCCCATCCATAAATATATTATATAGAGATATACCCCTGGTTGCTGTCTTGGAGTTCTTGTGCTCCCTTGGGCTGAGACATCTGTGGGAGCACTGTCCAGGGCCAGGGGCTGTGCAGACTCTTCAAACCCAGGAGTGTCTGGAGATTGGTAATTGCTGTCAAGACAACTGGGTTGTGTCCCATGCAAGAAATGAAATCCAAGTGAACAAAACCCTAGTGGTCTGTCCTTTTGGGGGAAAAATATTTCCAGAGCTAGAAAGTGACCTGATGCGGAGATGTGGAACCAAACACGTAACCACAGAAGGGCCAGTTCTCCTGGTTTTACAGCTGCTAATTCCAAAGTTATCCTGCTATGTAGTAGAAAGGGAAAAATGCTCCTTTTCCAACCCTTGTTGGATTGGACAGCCTCTTGTTGTCCAAGCCAACAGTGGTCTGGGATGCCCTTAAAGCCCAATACATTGAAGATACGGGATTCACAAACAGAGAACTGCTGCCAGATATAAGGACAAGGCTATTCACGTATCAGAGGATTTCTTTATCTTTCAAGAACAACTTGAAAAATCAGCTGGAAAGTGGGAACCATCTTATCATATAAGATTAGGCAGGTCATTCTGTAAACCTGAAATTTCTAGTGGGGTATTTTTCTCCTCTCACTTTGGTCAATTCACGGAGTAGTCACATCAGAACATTACCACTGGATGAAGAAAATTATGTGATGCAAACCAGCTCCCGGTGGGACTAAATTGAGTTGAAAAAGTTTTAAAATGGATCTTGGATCACTTCTTCAAAAGGTATCTTGAGGTGATTTTACTGTTTGATGAGGTTTTTTGCTGGTTTAACACTTCTTTTTCTTTTTTTCTTTTTTTTTTTTTTTTTTAGGTATTTGCACTCAAGCCAATTCTGGCTGTGGAAAGAATCTCATGGGATAGCTGGAAAGCTGGGAAATTAAAAATGCAAGGATTTTTTATTTTTAATTTTGGGGCAATATTTGGATTATGAAATTGTTGTTAATATAATTCCCTTAGACTCCAGAGGCAGAAGTTGTTACATTTAGTGAAGCTGAAAGCTATGTGTTTCTGAGTTGCAACACATCTTTACTCAGAGGGTGGTTGAGCAGTGGAACAGGTTCCCCACGGAAGTTGTCACAGTACCGAGCCTGTCAGAGTTCTAAAGGTGCTTGGACAACACTCTCAGGCATATGGGATGGTTATCAAGGATGTCCTACGCAGGGCCAGGAGTTGGACTAGATGATCGTCAAGAGTCTCTTCCAACTCTGATTATTCTGTGATTCTTTGGTCTTCTAGAAGTATCTCATGAGACAAGGTTTATTTCCAAAGTATATAGGAAACAAGGAAGTTCCACCAGTGTTGACTGATTGGATTGCAATTCTTTAGATTTCTAAAGTGGTAGCCATAGATGTATATCTGGCTCTGTACCTTTCTTTACTTTGAAGCAACTTACTCACCTGTAAACATCACCTGTACACCTGAGAGAGGTGTCTGTGGTGTTCAGTTCCCTTTAGTGAAAGTGGGAATCAGATATCCATTCTCTCAGGCTGCTGTGTGAACAACACCACAAGGAAATCACACTTTGCAGGACACAAACAGAGATTTGACAGACTGATGGCACCAGAGTCTGTCAAGCATGTGGCTCCACAGTTTAGGGTTTCCATCATCTGAAGCATAGTGGAAAACCCCAAGCCAACAGTTCTCTGCATGAATTTTGCTGAATCTCTTATCCCCAATCTGAACTCAACTGTTTTTCTCTCTTTGAATGATACCGATTTCCAGTATTGTTCTAATTTATTCTTTATTGTCTTTGCTTAATTGTAATGATTATTTTGTTGTAATTGATATATCTGTTGTGTTCCTTAAAAGCCTGACTGAAAATTGATCCAGGTAAAAATGGTAAAACTACTGCTGATTTTAGTGCATTTTCAGGTTATAGTTGTTATTTTCCCCTCTTTTAGTATACCAGAAGGGGGAAAAAAAACCCAATAAAACAATCCTTTACGCTGTGTAGCTCTTCCTGGAAGTATTCTGTATGTATGGTACCTTCCCTAAATCCTTAACACTTTGATTGTCTTTGGGTTATCAATCACACCAGTTATTTTCTTTTCTGACTTAAGAGGATTATTGGAACTGGATTTTGTACTTTGTCAGTATTACAGAGTGACACCTCCACACTCGGGGCTGGGCTGTAGCCTGGCAGCAAGCCTGCCTGTCTTCCCTCTCACTGGAGTCATCTGGAGATGCCACCCAGCTTGCTGGTGACAGTGTCTAGGAAACCCGTCCAGTCCAAGCAGAAAACTCAAATTTAAGCCCCCTGGGAGGCAAGAGAAGGGTGAGAGGGACAGATTTCAACCTAAGGAGCAAATGATAAAGCATGGTTTTCCTTTTTGTGATCCTGGCAGAATCAGATGCTTACAGCACCTCAGCTTTGATATTACCTTAACACATGTGAGCAGGTTGAATGCAAAAAGGTGTTTCATTGTGTGTCAAACCGAGGAATGAATTTGACCCCATTACTCCTCTACAGAGGAACTTGTGGACTGTTTTTCAAAGAAACATATTAGTTTAAAGATTTCTCTACTCTATGGGTAAGCCTGCATTTCCTTTCCAGCTGTCTCTCATCTTGCTTTATTTACCTGTAGGGATGTACCGGGGATTTTGGTAACCTTTGGACCAAGCCTTGCTTGAGGCATCAAGTACTCTTTGGCTGTTGTGTTTTGCACCAGGTTGTTTCCATCTTAAATAACCAGAAGCAGAAAAGGCATGGATGAAGTTGTCTAGGGTTGTGGGAATATCTCTATAGGGCATTTTGCAGCACTCTGTATGTTCCCTTTCTCCTTCCAAGTGGAGTGAAGCTGAGATGCTTCTGAGGCCTTCTACAACTCCCTCAGTGATGGGGCTAGCCCTGTCCATCAGGTTATCTCACCAAAAGCTGATATTGCCAAGCACGTCTGCAGGTCTGGTCCATCAGCCAGGTAGCTCCAGTTAACTGGAACAAATACTGCAGCTTTTTCCATTTAAAACCATCCTGCCATGGCTGGGACTGCCATGTTAATTGGACTGCAATTGCTAAGGCCTGAAAGGCAGCGGGATATGGATACCTCTTGTTTAGGGTTGCTATTAGTTTTTCTGGGTTGCATGGAAATTGAGCCCATTATGTATTTGGGTCTTGCTTAACGAGATGCAGTGCAAAAGGCAGTCCATTACTTTGGAACTGGAGGCTTTGCCTCCTTTCCAAGATTGATTTTTATTTCACAAATTATTACTGCATGGATTAATGATCTCTCTGCATGCAAATGCTCTCGGCTGCTACCCAGGTGCATTAACCTTTCATAGAACAAAGAATTCCTCCTTCTTGATGTTGCTTTGACCAAAGCATTTCTCTTCTAGATGCTGAATATTAAATACCTGGGCATCACCACCTTGTTTACCAACAGCAGAGGAGCTTGATTCAGAAATCGTAGGCCCTGTGTGTGTGTACCTGTGATCTCCTCCAGGTGTTATCTTCATCATCAGACCACTGCTGGCTCCTAAAGCTCAAGGGCAAAATTGTAGCCTATAATTAATAAGCTAATACTTTGCACTAACAAAGCAGTTTTAGTGTGTAAATGCAGGAGCCAGGCATTCCAAAACAGGAAAAGGCTACAGTTTATTGACATGTAAAATGGGACTCAGAGGTGGAATAAAATGTGGACAGAAAAGTTCCAGGGTGAAGACTCCAGACTCCTGACATTTGTCTCCATCCTTGCAAGCTAAAGCAACACAGTTCTGTTAACACAAAATGTTCCACTGAACCCTGATGTCCTAAGACTTGCACAAGGATGTGCTCAGCACTTCAACTCATAATAAAAGGGTCAATCCTGCAGCAGCTTCTGCAGTGAGGGTGATCATATGCACCAGGAGTATATGATAGGACAAAAGGGCAAGGCTTTAAACTGACAGAGGTCAGGGTTAACTTTGATATTAGGACAAAATTATTGGCTATGAGGGTGGTGAGGCACTGGCACAGGTTGCCTAGAGAAGTTGTGGGTGCCCAATGCCTGGAAGTATTCAAGGCCAAGTTGAATGGGGCTTGAATCAACCTAGTCTAGTGGAAGGTGTCCCTGCCCATGGCAGGGAGTTGGACTAAGTGTCCTTTAAAGGTTCCTTACAATCCAAACTGCTCTAGGATTCTATGATCTCATTTAAGCTGTTGTAGAACTGGGGATTCTTTTATAATTTAGTTGACTGGCATCCTTAATCCAGTTTCCTCCTGACCATTCTGTCCTGGAAACATGCTTGTTTAGATGTAAAAAGTCCGCTGTGCTGACAGATTGCTGCCTACTCTCAGTAAATGGTATGAAATGTAGTTAGCTTTGCTGTATTTGTGAAACTTTCCCCACAGCTCTAATTATGCCTGGGTAGTACTAACATTTAGTCAGCTTAAATTATTAAACTCTTGCAGCCCCTGCAGGTAAAAACCTGTTTAATTAATGACTGATTAGTTAAATCATTATGTGTTCTGATATGAATCACAATAATTTTTATAGTCCATATTATCATTTTAAAAGCATGCTAATTTATCGAAGGATTTGTTTTCCTGAAAGAAACAGAAACAGGCATACCTTAGAGCTTAGGAGAGGCCACCTCTTTTATAAGGACAAAAGGTATCAGCAGAAGCCTAGTGTGGACAGATATTCCCTAGACAGTCCCAAATGCTCTTTAATACATCAGAAATCAGACTCTAGAGTAAGAATCCTTCAGACATGGATATTTATGTATTTTAACATGCATTTTTAGCTATTTCATATGTTTGGGGCAAATCCTGGCACAATTGCACAATCTTCAGTAGATATTTTCAGTGCTGCCATGAAGTGCAGAGCCCATGTCCCCTTTCCATCATTGTCTTTCTGCCCTGTTGGTATCTGCAGCCCACTAGAACCACCTCTTTCAGGCATTAGAGTAGTAGCTTTCAGTTTTGGTTCGGACTAAAATAAGGCATCTCTATTTGGATGGATTCAGATATGTAGCTTTTAGTTCTTGACAAAAGAGCAAAAGAGCAAATATTTCAGAGCCACACTGACTGTTTTTTTGATGCCGGCAGCACTCAGTTAGTTCATGGCATCTTGCAGGAGGTAGAATGACAGGTCCAGACATTATTCTTTCTAGCAATGACCCTGCTTGCCAAACAGTTGGCTAATGCAAACTTTGGATGTGATCGCAAGCCTGAAATCTGGTCCTGAGCCAAATTCAAGTTATTACAGCTGTGCAATAATAATAAATAAGTAAATAAATACATAAATAAATAAACCCTAAGCCTCTTTTTCACAAGGACCTCCATGACACATAGCTCCTGGTAGTTCTGGCACACATTGCCATCATACTATATTCAGGTGCTCAGACATCTGAAATCTCTGACTTACTACTGAAGGTAATATCACACACAATAAAGTTCTAGCTGTTGTTTGTAGCAACAATTGTTTCTGTAAGAAATACATATTTGTTTAGAAGACCTCATTCAGCTCAGCTTTGACATCTCCCAGCAAAATGGTAGTGGCAATATCTGTGATACTTCGGCCTCTGTACCAAACTTGCTCTGATAGAGAAAAACTCCATTTTCAGGAAGAAAATATGTTTGACTACTGGGAAGCAGATATGTGCAAGAAATTATGCATCAAATTTGGATGTTGCTCTTCAAACAAGAAAGGCTGACCACACTATTTCAGGAGCTGACAGAAATAACCTTTTTTGATGCAAACACATGACGGGTATAAACGGGAAACTTCCCATCTCCAAAACCCCATGTCCCCCACCAAGAACCTGAAACCACCAAATTGACACTATTATTTTTAAAGGCACAGCTATATTTGGGCTCTCAAGGACTCTTAACAGTCAGATTTGCAAACTTAGGTGAAATTATGTTATTTCCTTATCTTGTAGAACTTGGGTTCATGCTCCCACTTGAACCTTGATAGGTCAGACAACCTGGTGGTTGTCTTTCGCTCAACAAAGTGGTGACCTCCAACGTGATGGCCCTGAAAAGACCCTGGGAGGTGGCTTGCAAGCAGGGTGTACACTCTGACAAGAAGTCGCTGTGGGGTTGGCTGTAAAGATGGGAAAATTCCAAGGAATTTCAGATCTTTGGCCAGCTGAAGGTATCTGTGGTCTCCCAGCAGGAGCATGGAGCTCCCCAAAGAGCCAGCAGGAAGGCTCAGCTCTTGATCCCATCCAGGTTGACAGGCTGGATTGATGTACTCTAATTATATAAGATTAGAAATCATCTCAGAAATCTAAGACAATATTTGAAGATAGAACAGAAAAAAAAAGGAAAAGAGGTGATTTGGGTATAAATACTCACACAGGAGCATAATGCACTGCAAACCACTGCTCACTTGCCTTCGGTTTACCTAAGCACTGCAGACAAGCAGTGAGACAAATGCACTCCAAAGAGAAGAGATGGCATTTTTTTTGGTAGCTCTCCCTTTTCTCTCCCTCTTTCCTATCATATTGAATCATCAGGGTGTGAAATATAATAAAGCACTGTACCATTCAATCTGTCGGCTGTACCTTACAGGTGTACTCCAGGTAAATATCCCCTTGGCTGGTGAAAAATGAGCTTACCTGAAACAGATGACTTTGATGAACTTCAGTAGCTAGGCCTCTATCACTCTTTTCCAATTGGTTTCCCCAGCAAAGCATGGTTACCCAACACAAATTTGTCTTACTGAAGGAAAGATATTCTCTAATTCACTTTGTTCCCAGCGACTTGCCCCCTCACTGTCGTCTTCACTTCATCTGGCGTTTCATAAGGTATAAATGGCAGGGCTTGTCATCTCTTCCACTGGGCAACTTTGGGAAATAAATTAATTATTTACCAGCCTATTGCACACCCCATTGCTTTGATAAAACTGGAATATAAGTAAAAATGACCATGTATTAAAAGGTGCCATTTGCTGGATTCAGCAGTGGCAGGTATAGTATCACAGCAAAACTGATGCTTCCCCCCACCATCCTCCCCAAGCAGCCCCTGCTCATTGTCAAGGAGGGGCTAATAGTAGAAAAAAAGCAGGCACATATGCAGATGAGAACCCTGGTACCTTCAAGGGCTTTGACTGCTCACCATTTCAATTTTAGATAAGTTTGCTCTCAAAAACAGACATGCCTAGAAGATTAAGTAGTAGTAATCCAGGCAAGCCATTCCAGGGGGTTTGGAGGTTTGTTTTATTCTATGGTTCTCTGCTTATTTCTAATTTTATTTGTTAGTTTTTTATTCTTTTCTCAACCCTCACCAGAAGCAGGGAAAGTCCAGGAGATATTTTGAGGGTGACTTGGATCAGAGAGATACTGTTGTGGTCAGTGGCACTGGCTGAATCCGCAGTGAAACATCACAGTCCTGTTCCTTCTGCAACCCCAGAGGGTGCAGGCTGGAGACTAGAATGAGGCATTTCACCCACTCTTCTTTTCAACAACTCATTAGGGTGAAAGCACACTGCGATTGCCTCAGTAAGGCTGTGATTTGGGGAATGAAGGAAGTAGTTTCCCATTTTGTCTGAGTATTTTTAGAAGTCTGTTTGAACAGTACAGAAAACTCCACACATTACAAGAGGGATTGTCCGGTCGGGTGATAGGGAATGAGCTTTCCACTAAAGAATAATTTTGTGCATCATTAATTATCATTTGCATGTACTGCTTTTCCTCTTTAAATGAGTGACAAAAATTAACTACTTCTTCCTTATGGGTCTTTAACAGAGATACATATAGTATTTCCTGTTGTTGATTGGAAAAAGTGAAGGTGATGACAAGACCTTTCTATAATCATAAACCCAAGTTTTAAACCCTTGAGTAATTGCACTGGTCGCAACTCCCATCCCAACTCTGTGACTGTATTTCCCCCTGAATGTGGTGTTGCTGCTGTGGGGTCTCATCTCCCACAGAACAAAGATCATGAAGTGTGCGAACCTTCATTTCTCTCTCTCCACCATGGATAAGAGAAGAAACTTGAAGCTGTGATTGTCTGGGTCTGCCTCTTTCCCAAACTGGAAACTTTGAGACACTGGAGTGAATTTTGTGGTGATGCAGAGATGCTGAAAGAACTGGACAGGCTGGGTCAAAAGATACGGTGGTTTGGGGTGTAAGACTCCTTTTTTGTATCCTTTTCTGAATTTGCAAACAAATGAAGACTGTTTCATTAAGTGGTTGAAAAGGCAGAGCAACAAGACAGTTAATGGGACTCCACAGGAGTTTGTGCATGAAGACAGCAAGTTACTTTGGAAGATATAGCAAAGGTAGGAAGCAAAAAGATGCCCAGAGGGAGCTTCCTAAAATCATCAGAGCATAAGCAAGGTTATTAGATCTACTTAAAAGTTAAGTGATCTGTAAGGTGGCCAGAGACAATATTTTCCGTCCCTTTATATTCTTGTGCAAAGCCCCAGTAGACACAGACCATTAAACAGAGCTTCTACAGGACCGGAAATAACCTCAAGAACCTCAGAAACCTTCCTTTTCACTGAATCCAGTTCCATCATGAGTGTACCTCAACATCTTGCTTTATGCCTTACTGGTTTTGATTTTGCAAAGCAATGGGGAGGGAACAGAAGCCTCAAACTCTATTCAAACTTGAATGATTACAGTAAAACTCTGTTCTGGTTTGGGTTGGGTTTTGTCTTCTCTCTCCCT
>NW_008683242.1:13538-13768 GCF_000695815.1 Acanthisitta chloris
TCCAGCTATCATGGAATGGATTAATCTGAAACCACAACCCAAACTAGGATATGTTTTTAAAGCATTCATGTTCAGTGGCTCAGCTTTTTGTTCCAGGCCAGGGTTTATTTGTGTCTTCCTCCTTCTTCCTCCTTGTTTTCTAAATGGTATGACCAAGTAGTAAAAGCACCATCCATGCTTCAGATGCATGCAAAAGAAACTATAGGAGGAAAGTGGTAGATAAATTTAAC
>NW_008683242.1:13822-19795 GCF_000695815.1 Acanthisitta chloris
AAATGGGCTGTTGACCATTTAAAGGCAACAATCAATTTCATAGTTCACAGGTCAGGTCAAGTTTCCTT
This sequence comes from Acanthisitta chloris, assembly GCF_000695815.1. NCBI lineage: Eukaryota > Metazoa > Chordata > Aves > Passeriformes > Acanthisittidae > Acanthisitta > Acanthisitta chloris. The sequence continues at coordinate 13,891 of NW_008683242.1, forward strand.
CTAATGATCTAAAAAAGCAAATAGCATTAGGAGATAATGAACTCCACAGGATTACAGATGTGATCTATAGCTCTGCTGTGGCAAAAAAATGAGTAAATGAGAGGGCATCATCTGAAGTGCCCTGGCCTCCACAGACTAAAACCATGTTTTTATATCTTGGCAAGGTGTCAATTTATGATGTAATCAAAGGCAGACAATAGAATTACTTTGCTCCTGAAACACCACATGGTTAGGCTCTATGTCATCACTGAGCAAGGGAGGTAGATCCCCAGCAATATAGTCTACTAAGTTATCTTCTCTGTTCTGGTAAGTGAATGTCAAGCATGCCCACCATGTTAATCAAAGGGAGTTGATAGCTCTCTCCACTCCCACTAAGGGGTTGGGTTACATGAGGAAAACACTGCAGGGCTGCCATTCGATTCTTTCTGCTGCACTGTTGTACAGCAGAGAGGTGGCTTCCCTAAATCTCAGTGAGGAAAGGAAGAAAAAGAAATCTGCACATATAGAGAGAGGATGAACTTGTACCCATATTTTCGTGGTTTAACCCCAGCAGCCACTCACACAATCCCCCAACAATAGGATGGGGGAGACAATCGGAAAGGTGAAAGCTAGGAAAGCTCATGGGTTGAGATAAAGACAATTTCATAGAGAAAGCAAAAACTGCACACACAAGCAAAGCAAAACAAGGCATTAAACTGCTCCCCACAGACAGAAGGTGTTCGGCCATCTCCAGGAGAGCAGGGCCCCATCATGTGTAACGATTCCTTATGAAGACAAATGCCATCACTCCAAATGACTCTCCTTCCTCCTTCTTCCTCCCACCTTATATACCGAGCATGATGTCATATGGTATGGAATATCCCTTTGGTCAGTTTGAGTCACCTGTCCCAGCAGTTCTCCTCCCAATCTCCCATGCACCCCCAACTTCCTTGCCAGCGTGGCAGTACGGAACACAGTAAAGGCCTTGGGTCTATGTAAGCTCTGCTCAGCAATAACAAAAACATCTCTGCATTATCAACCCTGTGTTCTGCACAAGTCCCAAACATAGCCCCATACTAGCCACTGTGAAGAAAGTTAACTCCACTTCAGCCCAAACCAGCACGCATATCCATATAAATATACACATATTTTTGTTTGTATGTGTACAGGTAAGCATATTTTTGTTGAGATATGGAAGAGAGAGTTAGGCCATTTGAACTTTTAATAAGAAAAGGAAGGGTCAGTGACTTTTGAAAAGCTTGGTATGTATTTTCACAGAATCACAGAATATTAGGGTTAGAAGGGACCTCTGGAAATTATCTAGCCTAAGCACCCTGCTGAGACAGGTTCACCTAAAGCAGGTTACACAGAAACATGTCCAGGTAGGTTTTGAATGTTGCCAGAGAGGGAGACTCCATGACCTCCCTGGGCAGCCTGTTCAGGTGCCTTGCTATCCTCAATGTAAAGAAGCCCTTCCTCAGGTTGAAGTGGAACCTATTGAGATTTAGTTTAAGGCCATTTTGAGGATATTTAGCTGTGATTCTGTGAAAATTGATGCAACCTGTTTTCTGAAGAATCATCAACTTTTGGCCTGGGTCTTAAACATTAAAATGTACTGAGTCTGGAAAAAAGGAGGCTCAGGGGAGACCTTCTTGTGGTTGTAGCCAGCTGGGGATTTCCCTCTTCTCCAAGGCAGCTAGTGACAGAACAAGAGGACACAGCCTGAAGTTGTGCCAGGGGAGGTTCAGGTTGGACATCATGATGAATTTCTTCATGGAAGAGGTTGTCAAGCACTGGAACGGGCTTCCCAGGGAGGTGGTGGAGTCACCATCCCTGAAACTGGGTGTGGCACTTAGTGCTGTGGCTTAGTTGACAAGGTGGTGATTGGTCAAAGGTTGAACTTCATGATCTTGGGAGTCTTTTCCAACCTGGATGATTTTGTGATTCTATGATTCTGTAAATCTTCAGTGCATATTTTCTGAACAGTATGAACAGTAGTTTTGATTTTCTGTTTTTTAGTTTGCCTCAAAACTTGAAAAAACTATCAAATCCATCTAGGTTTGGAATTGGGATGGTCATCCCAATTGCTCTGGTTTGGATGCAGAAAAAATTTTGCAGTTTCTGCTTGGGTGCCTGAGATGTGAGGAAACCTTGAAGAAGGCAAGATTCATCTGATCATCCATGAGAGGGGAGCAAGGGAAGAAACTCCAGTTTTGTCAAGAGGACATGAGAAATATCTTTCACCTTTCATTTTTACTCATGAGGGTGCATTGAACACCCTTGAGCACCTTGAACGGCAGTCAATGTCTGCATTTCAACAGCTGAGTGCCACTCTAAATGCTTATGCAGATTCTATCGAGTGGGCAAGTTTCTGTCTTTGTGCAGCACATCAGCCTATGTAGCTGCCTTAAGCTTCTTTAAACAGCATTCACTTCCAGACTGCTGTGTCTGCTCGGCTGTTTCGGTGTTAATGGGCTTACTTGGGTTATTAATTGGGCTCACTAGACTTATTTTCTTCTTAAATATAATGAGTGTGTAAGCACTAAACTAAGAGGCATAAAACTTTGATAAATGAGAAAACTGGATAATTCCACAGCATCAGTGTTGTGCTCATAGGAGTCTTCTTTAAGAAATGGAAGAGAAAGGCATATTGAGAGCAGGTAAAACAGAGAAAGTATCTACACTGAGGCTTAAGCATCATCATATATTTTTTTTCATATCAGAACAAGTCAGATTAACTGGGATTCAGGCCCCTAAAGTAACACTCCAAGGCATTTACACTGAACGAGGTGAGACACTGGCACAGATTGCCCAGGGAGGTTGTGGATGCCTCATCCCTGGAAACATTCAGGATCAGGCTCGAAGGTGGTTGGAGCAACTTCGTTAATAGGAGGTGTCCCTGCTTATTGCAGGGATTTTGGACTAAGTAGCCTTCAAATATCTCTTCCAACACAAACTATTCTTAGATTCAGACCAGTTTCTACCTCACTTTGATGTCAGTGACAACAACATGTATGCTGTGACTGCAGATGTCTGCTCTAGTTCAGCATGCACATAAGCATATATTGAATAACTAAGCAAAGATGTACTCGCATACACACTCACTTGGGTCCAACTCAGCACGGGGGTTGGACTAGATGAACTTTACTAGAGGAACCCAAATCATTCTGGGTATGATCCTGTGTCTTGTACATACAAAATTCCCATTGACCTTAGAGCCTATGGATAAGTGAAGAATCAACCCAAGGCTCCTTGCTTACAAAAGCAAAAAATAGAAAGACAACAATAATCCCAAAGGCAAACAGAAAGCAGAGAAACAAAATGGTAAACCTACAAGAATATGTGTTTTTAGAACCAATCTCTCTATGAATGTACTGCTGAAAATTTTACAGTCACAAATGTATTTCAGCTTATTACAGTACAGTGGAAAAAACAGTCCTGTGAAGCTGTGCTGTTCATTGCGGTCCTGGATCATTGCTTATCTATTTTAATAGGCAAGAAATATAACAGCTAAATTATAATTATGTATTGTACACAGCAGTGTTAACAAAATAACATGATGTTTGGTACATTTCCCATCATCTTCTTAGGAGGTACAGCAAGCTGCAGGTTTGTAACAATCTTCTGTTTCCTCACCTCATTAATCTCCTGAAGCAGAGAGAGAGCAATACAAGCAGAGGGAGCCCAGAAATGTATGTACATTACTGAATTAACCAGGCATGTAATTAGTGCTCAGGTGCTTAGTCAAGGAAGAAACATGCAGGATTATTTAGATTTGGATTTAACACCCCAAAGTTTGAATAGTGGAGGTAGGTTGTATGAGTTTTTCAATCAGCCGTTCTACCTGCCTTAGAAATAGGAATTTTTGCCCCCATTTCTGCCCATGGCATTCTGTTGTTTCCTAACCTTGTTGTTATTTATGGAAATATATGAAAATTATACATGTAGTATATAATGGTCTATCCTAGGAGTGGAGTGACACCTTTGTCCACCGAGGAATGTAGACAGCACTGCTTACCCCAACACCAGAGCCTGGAATGACCCATGGTACCTGTAACACTTAAGTCCTTCTCTCCTGACTTGCAATAAAAAATCAGTGCAGATGAGGATGGGGTTTACTGTCTCATGCTTTTGAGGGTTTCTGCTTTGCTGGAGTGAATTTTCTCTGTTGTGGTGTCTTCTGATTGACACCTCTTGAACATCTCCTGCTTAAAGTGCATTTAGTGTCCATGGGGACCTGAAGGCAGACGAGGTCTGCATGTCCCATAGGGAACCCACATAATTTCTGAAGTGTCCCCAGGGATGCTGGATGTGCGATCCAGCTTGACACTGAGCTTGCCATGCTGTGAAGTGCATTTTGGGGTCTGCAGTATCCTCTGTTTCTACCTCACAGCTGGCGAACCTTTTGCAATCTTAACCTGAAACAGATTGTGTAGAGCTGTTTGAAGTGTGCATCCCAGTCAACAGAAAACACCAAAAGCAGGAAATCACAGAATAGTTTGGGTTGAAAGGGCCCTTGGAAGGTCATCTAGTCCAACCCACCTTGCCATGGGCAGGGACACCTTCCACTAGGCCATGTCTCTGCAATTCCCATCCAACCTGACCTTGAACACTTCCAGGAATGGGGCAGCTACAGCTACTCTGGGCAACCAGTGCCAATGCATCACCACCCTCAGTGTAAAACACCTCCTCCTTTTATCTAACCTAAATCGACGCTTCTTCAATTTGAAGCCATCACCCCTTCTCCTATTGTAATAGGCTTTGCTAAAAAGTTTACCCCCATCTTTCCTGTAGATCCCCTTTAAGTACTGAAATGCCATAATAAGGTCTCCCCAGAGCCTTCTGCAGGCTGAAGAGGCCCAGCTCTCTCAGCCTGTCTTCATGGCAGAGATGCTCCAGCCCTTGGAACATCTCAGAGAGAACCTCCCAGAGCTGGAGGCACCAATGAAGATGGAGTCTCATCAGAGAAGACTAGATGGGGAGAACCGCTTCTCTTGACCAGCTACCCACAGTTGGAATGATCATCTTTGCCCCATAACTCATTTCATAGAATCAACCATAGAATCATAGAATCTACCAGGTTGGAAAAGACCTCAAAAATCACCAAGTCTAACTCTTTTCAAGCCCAGCTTTCACTGCTTGCAAGCCACCTCCTCAATACATCCTCTTGATCCCCATATATCTGCATCATCCCATTGCAGGCACAAGGCTCTGCATGCATTTTCATGCTGGTCTGGATAAGCGCAGTATGAAGCTGAATTGCAAATGGTAGCCTTGAGTTACATTTATCTAAACACCACCAAGAAATGGAGATAAGGGAATGAGGTACATTCCTGTACATCAACTCACTGGGGTTATTTGCTGCTTATAGCTGGTGAATGAGAGAGAGGACTCCCTGGAACAACAGCTTGATGATAAAATTGTGATGAAAATACTTTCTGTATTGCTTTTCATTGCAATATTGCCCCTTGGCGGGAAGCAGATTGGTAACATCAGTGAGCAGAAGTATAGAGTAGGTCTTAACATCCTATAAGCTCATCATGGCAAACTCAGGCCATGATGTGTTAGGCAAACAGCCCTCATGTGCTTAATTTTGAAAGTTCAGAAGGAGGTTTGGCAAGTATAGTGTAGGAAATGTACATGTGTGAAATGCAGAATTTGTGGGAGCAGGCTTTAGCATTGCAGAAGGCATCCAACACTGTCAGGAAAATGAGGTAGAATCCATTAAAAAAGAATAGCTTAAATATTTCTTCCACAAAAATCAGTATTTCCCTGGAAGCATGCATAGAAAATTTCCAGGGATTGTTCTAGCTCCTTAGCTGAGAATTCAGTTACGTAGTTGGGAAAAAGTTCTGTTAATGCGAAATCTCAAAGCAAATTTTAATCCATGTAGACCTTGTCTGGTACAGGATTTGGTATGGCTTCC
>NW_008683242.1:19825-20947 GCF_000695815.1 Acanthisitta chloris
CTGTACATGTAGACATTTTCCATAATGACCTGATAAAAATCCTTTAAAGCCGCTAAATGAAATAAGCCTAAAGAAATTATTATTTTATGTGTATATGACTAAACTTCCACAATCTATAACTTTGGTTACAATCACAGAACATCTACTTTCCTTCACCTGCCTCATATTAGAAATATTTCAGCTGAAGTAAGGTTTAATTTTAATTCTAATTTTATTTTGATTCTTATTTTGATTTTGTAAAAGATATTTTTATTTCTTATGCAGACATGAAGCAGTGGGGGGGCTCACAAGACGTAATTCCAGGGCAAAACCCCTGCCTCATGCTTATGCTCTCAAATCTTGTCTCCTCTGCTGGTAAAAGAAGCAGGATTAACACATGATAAAACCAGCGGAGATAATAATTACACTGGCTATGAGCAAACTGCAGAACCACGGAATAAATCCCCAAACAATTATTAAAATGGCTCAATGCATTACACAAATTGGAAATGACTGGGACATTTTTGGGAGGGGCGAAGGGAGCAAAGACACATTATTTAAGTGTTCTTGTAAGCCTTCTAAGATATTAATGTTGCAAAGCTTCTTATGAATATTTAAGAACATAAAATGGAGATACACTTCAGCGCAGCATTATCACAGAAGCCTGTAATACAGTTGAGTCCACTTAAGAAGGCAATATCTGACATCCATGACAGATTTAAACATGATAAGGCAAAGGTCATGTTTATAGCTGAAAAGTCCATACAAACTAGTTAAATATCACCGCAGTTAGCTCTGTTATAGTTATTTTTATTATGTAATATATGTATTTATAGAATTTCCTGAAAGATTCAACTTTGCCTGCATGTATCTGTACTTTTGGAAACACTTAAAATATTAATAAATTATTTGATGTTTTCTGGAGAAACAAAAGTACCTTAGTGTTAGGAAGGAAAGGAGCTTTATTTCTTACCCTTTAAGGAGTTGTCAGGAAGATATTCCCAAATGTTGGTAATTGACACAGATTGGTTTTCACTAGGACTGGTTTCAACAGAATTTTTCATAAGGTTTTACTTGAGTAAAAGAGATGGGTGCATATATCTTTTCTTCAGTGACAATATAAAGTTTATAAAACTTAAGACA
>NW_008683242.1:20980-31144 GCF_000695815.1 Acanthisitta chloris
TTCTTAGAGAAAATATTTTCATAGAATCATAGACTCACACAATATGATTTTAAAAAAATTATTTTATCAAGTTTAGATTTTGATTCATTTTCTTCCCTTTTAGTCAGTATCTGCCCTGAGAGAAATAAAACATTTTTCTAACTAGCTGTGATATTTATTTATTCAAAGTGACTAAATCACTGTGTCTATTCAAAATAGCCACCAGGATATTCCTGTTCCTAGAGACTGTTGAAAATGTTAGTGATTATGGAAATATTTATATGCCCACCAGCAAAAGTGATTCTAACTGTCAAATAAAAATCAGATCAGTTGTTTTGTTGGTTTTTTTAAATGCAAGATAAACTTCCAAACAAAATTAAAGGATCAAAATCAGAAGTGGCCTCTGAAAAAGTGCAAAATTATCAATAAAGTTGTTGTATTTTACAGGAAACTTGACTGTAAGAGAGCTTTATAAACAGCAGATGGCTCCCATATAGAAGAGGCAGAGCACTCTGAGCAAACAATAATGAGCATGAAAAAGCAAAGCTGAGTTTGACACACAGGGAAATTTAAGACACTGAAATTAAAAGATATATTGGAATATACTGTAAAGGAAGTCTCTGGTTTGGTCATTTGGGTCTTGGTAGCTTGTCAGGTTGACATGAATTCTCAAGTGGTGAAAATCTTCTCGCTGGTAGACTGTACCTGATATGCATACAGGTCATGGGATCTCAGGGTCCTGATTTTATTCTTTTATTCACCTGTACATATACAGATTATACAGAGATGATTACTAAGAAGTCATAGTTTAGGACATCTCTGGTGCTCTTGTTGGGATATGGATCTGTGGCCGCCAGAGATAATATCTCTTGTGTGTGGCTACTCCAGTCATGATTGCTTCTGTCCCTATGAGGTATCAATTTCCCCCTAGAGAAGGGTATGGATAATTTAATAAAATCCTAAGAATGGTTTGGTTTGGAAGGGACATTAAAGCTTAACTAGTTCCAACCCCCAAACATAGGCAGAGACACTTTTCACTAGACCAGTTTACTTCAAGCCCCGTTCAACATGACCTAGAACACTTCCAGGGATGGGGCAGCCACAGGTTCTCTGGGCAACCTGTGCCAGTGCCTCACCACCCTCACAGGAAAGAATTTCCTCTGAACATCCAATCTAAATTTCTCCTCTTTTTGTTTGAAACTGTTCCCCCTAGTCCTGTAACTGTCTGTCTGTGTAAAAACTACTATTAGAAGTAGTTCTCTTCAGTATTAAAACATCTTAGTGAGAATGGAATATTAAAGCAGGAAGTTTGTTTCAGATTTTGCCCTGAAAAATAGATGGAAAATGCAGAAATTTTAATTTTATTATTGTCTAAGTGGTTCTCCCCTATACAGACCCATTCATCTACTGACTGGAAATATCTTAATGGCTTCTATTTATTGTTTTTTCCCAGTGTTTTTCTAAGTATCCAAGGAAATTCCAAGTACCAGCAGGGACATTGCATGCACAGTTATTGTACCAAGCTAGTTTCACAGTGCTCTGGACCCACATATTAGCTGCAGGATTTCCAGCACACAGATTTTTATGGAGCTTATCAAAATGACATAAAGACAAAGAAATAAAAAATAATTAAGCAAGGTGGAAATGGTAAGGAGGAGGAAAGGCAGAGTGGAGATAGGAATGGAGACAAAGAGGTGGGTTTCTCCTCTTTCCAGGCTAATCTCCTGCAGGCATGTGTAATGAATCAGCTTCAGGGAAGCATTCCAGTTGGGCTCCAATTTTTCCAGGGTTTGCTGAGGAGTGCATGTGATCCTTTAGTTCACACTCAGATGCATGGGCTCATCAGAGCAGCCTCTGTGTTGTAGGATGAAGGATTTATTTTACCAGCATAGCACTCAAAGTAGTGTTTTGCAACCAGTAAAGCATGAAGGAAGCCTTCTCCTTTGGTCTGGTAAGTGCTTGTGTTCCCTGAAGATGTGACATGCTCCCCAGGTGACCATGCTGAAGCTGAATGGAGTCTCTGCAGTGACTTGGTCTCTTCCAGCTTTTATTATCAAACGAAAAGCTGGAAATTATAGTGATACAGATGTATGAGAATTGTTCCCTTACTTTAAGCTCTGGTTCAGTTCAGTAAGAGCAGAGTTAATTTCGTAGGACTGAAATAAATGAGATGGAATGTCACAGAGCTAGGTGTTTTCCACAGCCTCCTCCCCTGCACTGCTCCAGTTCACTGTGTGTCTAGGATGTTTGTTTCCTGTTCTACCTCCTATTTTGACTCCTTAAGTTTGCACCACTGGGGAGCAATAGGAATCTGTACTTTGTAGCTGCTGTCTTGGAGAAATGATGCAATTTGCCTCAAAACCTAGAGTGCATTCCAATCACAGACTACAGGGATAGCTCAACTGAATTAAAATTCCTATGTCTGTTCAATTCTTTTATTAAGACACTCTGTAAGGTAGAAAAAGTCTAAATTCAACATTTCTCCTTAAGGCTGCTAGGGATTATCAGATATTTTTACCCTCTGATTCCATTGTTTTAAGTACTTTATGGGAATACCACAGTAGTAGTGCATGAAAATGGTTTTATTTTATTTCTAGAACCAGTTACAGATATGATTCTTGGGGATGATAGTGAGAAGACAGAATTAAGCCATCATAGAATTAGAAAACAGTTCAGGTTGTAAGGGACCTTAAATATCATCTAGTTCCAATCCTATGGACAGGAACATATCGTTATCATATGTAATTATATTTGTTAGGAACCAACATTTCTGAGTGTTTCTACAGGAGAGGTACCTCTTGACCAGGTTCTCGGCTGTAGCCAGAGCCTGCTGCACAAGCATAAGTGAGGCAGGAAGTGTAGAGCATTTCTTTGAAAGGCCAAATGCCATATCCACCAAATAATGTGAATCAGGACTTTGCTTGCTGTTTAAGTTCTTTGATGTACAAGGTTTCTTTGAGAAAAGAAGTGATCTACATCTTTTTCTGGTTCCATAGCTTTCATTTAGAGGCAAACAACATCTAAAGAACAAGACTCAAGAAATAAATTTGAACAATGTATAGGCCACCATATGTTGTATCCTCACAGATTAATACTGTGAGTGACTAGTATAGAGAAAATGAATCAATCTCACTTTTGGCACCATTCTAATTGTTTCTTGACCTTCTAATAAGTCATAGACAGTAATTATTTGTTGTGATGACCAGAAAACTCATTGGCTGGTCTAATGATTTTTTCTTAAATGAGGTTAGCTAATCTTTCCCACTGTGACTGTGTATTGAAACCTGTTGACAAGGGAATTAGGGAACTGAAAATCTGTGTGTTTACAAAGGATTAGCATAAAAACCTCCTCTGCAGACTGAAGTGTCTTCTGCTTAGAATAGGGAAACTAAACAGTATTGGAACTAGGGAGATCATGTTTCAGGGAGAGAAGAAAACATCTCTGGACTGTAACCTTACAGCTGTTTAATCATAAAATCCTTTACTATGCTTTGTTCACACTACACCGAGACATTTAAAGTCTAGGGCTTGGAGCTCAACTGATTGACTCATTCCAAGTTTTCCCAGTTGCTAATTAGTTGTGATTTGCTTTCTGACTTGATTATCCTTATAATATCACCTTGGTGCATGCTGAAGTAAACGGAACCTTTCCATGGACTTTAAAAGGTTTTGGATGAGGCCTTAGCTGTCTCTGTAACTATTAAGAGAGGCACAAGTTGTACAATGAAGTGCAGGTATTTTACCTGCTGGTAGGAAGACCTTGTACTGTACTTAATGTTCCTTAATTGAGTTCCAAGGAATAGAGTGGGCTTATAGTCCAAAAAACTGCACTAGGGTAACACAGCACCTTCCGTTTGCAGTAATCCAAATACAATATTAAAGTTTTATATTTATTGAACAAGGTCCAGGAATCTGCATGCAGGAACACTTCACCTTCCACTGGAATGAAGCCACTTCTGGAGTGCAACATGGCAATAATTTCACAAGGATAGAAAATTGGTAGGAAGCATAAGGTGTTAAACTGCAGTGAAAGCATCAGGTTTCTGATGCGAGTTGTCAGTAAGGGACCAATGTAACAACTGTAACCAGAATTTTCCCAATGCCTTTGCTCTGCTGATGTAACATGTTACGAGAGCTTTGTGCAGCTACCATGCCATATGGTTAGTCCAAGATGTCACACTTCCAACAGTAGAGGATGTTCATGTAACATTGGATAGCATAGAGCAGGTCCCCACATTTTTGAAGCTAAATAGTCAAGACCAACCTGGCAGCCTGGGATGCCTTCCTAATCACTGGAAAGAAAGAGGTGCTTTCAGAAGAATGCTGATTCATTTTTAAGAAGAGTGATTCAATTTGGTTGGGTAAATCTGCATCTGGAGTTGCCTCTTTTTCTGAATGGAAGAGAGCCCAGCTGACTGGTCTGGCCTGAGATGCCATTCAGGTGTGAAAGTGAGATAAATCTCACATTCAACTAATGAAGCCCCATGGGAAATTTGCCTCAAGCTCCTTTGATGTCACCAGTTTGGAGGTGAGCTGTCAAAGTGAAGGATTCATGAAATGTTCTTGACACTCAGAGTGGGAGAAAAGGTTTGGGTCTGAGTATCTGTAGAAAGAGAAAATCTACAGGCTTAAAAAGGAAGAATCAATTTCTGCATTGTCAAAAGTCTGTTACAGACTCAGAATAACAATGACAGAACAAGATGACCTTGAATGACTCAGTATCTCTTTAAGGAAAAGGAGTGGTGTGTAATTCCAGAAGGAGATGGTAGCCAGTGCAAGCAGGAGAGCCATAGGGTAGGGAAAAGCTGGGCACAGAGTGGTAGGTGGCCATCAGATGACTGAGAAAGCAGCTAGAATCACAGAATCATAGAATCAACTGGGTTGGAAAAGACCTCAGAGATCATCAAGTCCAACCCTACCCTGGGGTGGTAGGTGATTACTAGAAAACTGTGTAGACAAAATTGCTATGGTTTAGCCTAGTGCAGGGATTTGGGGTCTGGGGGAAGCAGGGAGGCAGGAGATGAAGGGCAGCAGAGAGGTTAGTGGCATGGAGAAGGTATTTGGCCATGTGGGGAGCTGCTTTATGACCCCTCAATGGGCACAGACAAACCAGGCATTATGGAGATGAGTAGCAACAAGGAAATTTTTTGGGGATTGGAAATCTTTGTTAGAAGGAGTCCAGCTCCCACAGAGCATTTCTGCAGTTGTTAATGGCTGCTTTGGTGAGGAAGAGCACAGTACACCCCATTATTGGCATTGTGCTAAGATATATTAGAAGACCTCTTAATCAGATTATAAATGTACTTCCTTGCGCAGCATAACCCAGCCACCCTTGCTTGGTGATATTTATTGCAAAGTCAGAAAGTCATTAGGTGGTGGAGTTCAGATTTCCAAGTGCATGTTTGGTATAGACAAGTCAATATGTTTTTGTTTTTTTTTCCTTAATTTAACTTCTTGATTGACTTATTATGTACATTGGCACTTTTAAGAGCTTCAAATAAAACACAGTGAGAGTTCAGAACAAATGTAAATGGCCTAAAAGAAAAGGAAAAAAAAATCCTATAATCTTTTTTAATGGCTATAAAACGTGGGAAGGATATATCATAAGCTCCCCACATGGGGTCCTTGTCTGCGTTCAATCCAGTGTTGTAATTTAGACATGACTTTTTATTTAATTTCTGACTGAGAAAGGGAAATTAGAAAACAACATTATCTCAGCTGCTCCGTTATAATGAACAATATTTCACAGTGCCAGTATAAGTTACCTTAAGAACTTATTTTATGAGACAAACATTGGCTGAATTCCATGAACACTGGGTTTTCTGGTGTCTTTTATCTGCTGAAGAACCCATACTTAAGTAAGGTTTTTAATTGTAAATAAGCCTGTCATTACAGTGACATGTGTTACATGTGTGTAACATGTGGACCACTGCAGTGGTAGAAGTAATGGTGGTGGGCTCTGGGTTAGCATCAGTGAATGAATTCCTGCTAAAGTGCAAACAGAAGCTGCTTTGTTTGGTATTAAACATGTTTTTCTGACTTTCTTCTAGCACATGTACCTATATTTGACTCCAGCAGTTCTAGATAGTGTAGGTATGATAGATGCACATGGAAACATCTTGCTAGCTTGGTTTTTAGGCAAGACTAGACTGAAAAAAATTTTACAATTCAGGTTCCAGTGTTGAAAAAGATGGCGAGAGGCATATCAAGTGCAGGGCAAGGTGGAGATACAGTTGCCTCAAACACTCTCAGGTTGAGGCCAGAGCAAATTTGCTCTTAAAAAACTTCTCCAACTATTTCCAAGAGCACCAGCCCCAGGCTAGGAAGCTGCCTTGGATGAGCAACTTTTTTTGTTTTCAGACGGTAGAAATCAGCCTTCTCGCTTTTTCACTGCTGTATAAATGTAGACCGTTCATATAAAATATTGACTTTAGTTGTTTTTCGTATGGGGAAATCCCAGATCGGGATTATGCAGCTGAATGTTTATTTAGCTGTAAATAACACATTCTCCTGTTAATCTCTCTATCTGTTTTATCAATTTTTAAGTCATGGAGATTTACCCAGTCTGTAATTAACCCTTTTGCATTGCAAAAGGCAGGATTGTGTCTTTCCCCCAGCCACTAAATACATAATGTTCTGATAAATATTTAAGCAGTAATGAGGGACGTAATGCACAGTAATCCATTAGTGCTGCATTCTGGGGGAGCAGCACAGTGCTAAAATGGATGCTGTAAATGCTAAAATCCCAGATTGAGCAGAAGGACTGCTGACCACTGTGGGATTTGGCTTTGAACTATGCTACAGGTTGGGAAATCCTTTTGAATGTGCAGACATTCTTTCTTTGCATGCCAAGAAGAGCTATCTTAAAAAAATATAAAAAAAATAAATCAAACAAAACCCCCCAATAATAACAAAGCCAGCCATCTCTGTGAATGGTGCAGCCAAATATTCCCCAATCGAAAGACCACCAAAAACCAAGAGTGGGAAGTCAGAGCCTGAACCAGCAGTGAACTAAAGGTGGTATTGGAGGTTTGACCACAACTAGTCCCATTATCATCTCAAACAAGACTAAATCAGGGTCTATGAGAACTTCGTCACATTGGGTAGTCTACTACCTTTTTCTGTGTTTCCTCCCTTTTTTTTTTTTTTGTACTCATTAAATCTTATTGTCTAATTACAATTGTGTCTATGACAGTTGCCTGCATCACAACAGTCCACTAATGGAGCAAGTACAACAACAGACAAGGTATCAGTTTCTACTTTGCTTTTCACAGCAGGGCCTTAATTCCCACCAAGGGCAGGGAAAGGTGGAGTTTGATACCAGGACCTTCATGCCATGGGGAGCAGCTGCAGCTAATGTGTGTGCTCACTTCCAAGCAGAAAAACAGCGATACTTTCTTCACTCATCTGTGTGCAGCAAGCAATGGCAAGTGGCTCTGAAGAGATATCCTGCTGGGGCGTATGGCCGAGCAGCATTGTGACTTAGTGTCTCAGCAGAAACTGATGGGAGCTGGTAGAAACCAGCAATGTTTCTTTGAGTTCATGAAAAAGGAAGGTTTCTGGAGTATCTGCAAATTTGCACCTGGTCCAATAAACATTTTTTTTGAAATTGTTATTCATTTTACACCTCAATAAAGCTTAATTATAAGTAAGCAGTAAGAAAAGCAGGAGACATGTTCCAATAATATTGCACTTCTCTGAATCATTCCTGTGGGGCTCCAGCAGTTTTGTTACCATGAACCAAATAAAACAAATTAAGAAAACTATTCAAAATTCATTTAAAAACATCATCCAAGGAGCATCATAATAAAAGCACAATAAGAGAGACAAACTCGCTTGGCTAATTTCCTTCATGTGCTGTGCATGTTTATGGTGTGTCTCTTAGTATGTTTTAATTAGCATCACAATCATCAGCTGGTAACTAACAGCACGTATGGTTCAGGTTGGGAGGTGCAGGCCACTTTTTTGAAGCAGAGAAGGGGCTTGACGATCAGATCTTGGCCTTGTGGATGCACAGGTCAGCAGAGCCTACTGACAAAGCAGGGTTGTAAAGCCTAAATTCTTGGCCAGAGGCAATGCACTTGAGCAAAGGAACAAATACCAGACCTTAGATCTTCCATCCTTGGGACCTTCCATCCCTGGTCCCAATTTCCACCCTTCTGTTCAATGCAGGACTCATGGGGCAGACAACTCTATTGATCACATGGCTCACTGCCAGCCTGAAAACCACTTTATTTTGTATCCTGTGGATGTAACATCCTTCTTGGGGATGTGGTCTCCTCTTGCCTGCATCATAAAACACCATCCCTGTCTGTATTTTCACCATTGGAAACATGTTGCTCAGTTTGCCTTTGATATGCCCTCCCCTTCTGAGAATTCTTGCATCTCTTGCCCTTTTATTTTTTTAAAGTGATGCTCCATCCTCTGAGTCCCAGCTGGTGGTGTGGGCATGATGCCAGGTACCTGAGGTTGTGGCTGGGCAAGGTGGCTTGTTCAAGACCAGCTTGGATGGAGAGCTTGGAACTAGATGAACTTTAAGGCTCCTTCCAACACAAACCACTGTAGGACTCTATGATTCTATGACCTGCACTCACCTGGACAATTGAAGTGAACCTTTTTTAACATCCTCTAGAGCAGCACTGACCTGCCTCTCCCAAGCCTGGACCTGAAGTGAACTATTTCAAGAAGTCTGTCAAGCCGTGAGCTAGCAACTGCCTTCAAAAGGGGTGGAGAAGATGAAGCTCTGATGGACAAATCATGCTTAGTGACTTTGAAAGTTTTTAGGATGCCATTGACTCTGCATTTGGGCACTATTTCCTGTGTGAAAAAGCATCACTTCACCAGGCCACCTGCACAAAAGCACTCTCAAGTGTTTCTTCTTTGATAGCTCCATTTAATAAGATTTTCAATGCTCGAGCTACTTCAAGGTACTGTCTCTGGAGTAGTAGACACTGCTGTGTAATATGGACTCACAATGAACTGCAGTGATCCTGTTGGTCTTGTGGTTTGTACTCTGAAATGGTGATCTTTGCAGGTGGAAAAAGAGAAGCCTGTTAACCTCAGGAGGTTAGTAGAAGAGGAAAAGATTTGGCCTTGTTTTTGCCTTAGAATACTTTTATATGATTGTGTTGCCTGACCATTTTCTGTTGGTTTTGAAAATCTTGTCTAACTCACTTTTTCTCCTTAAAAGCATACAAGGCATTTCACTTCCCCTTAAGACTATGTTATGAACTGCTGGGTTTTAGCAGTGTGATAGTTCATAACAGAATTGAGAAGAGCCTGCATTATTGTCAGAACTACATTACTAATGTGTAATCTGCAGCATTGTTTAATTTGTTTTGATATTAAAGTTTTAATAGGAAATATAATTTGATTGCATTTTAAAAATAAGAACTGATTTTCTGTATTACAGAAAATATTATGAATAATAAGCAAAAAAGGCGGCTAATATAACTAGGCATTTCTATTAACAAAATGAATATGTTTCATACTCTCTCTGCGTACTAATTCAAGACATCTGATGCCAGTTTGAGCTGATTTAACATAAACTACAGCCTTGTTCTTTTGCTCTGCATTCTGCAACATTGCTAGTGTTAACTTGAGGATGGGATCAAAGTTTTGCAGTATCAGCTCCTTGTACATCAGTTATTAGCACTCAATTATTAGCAGCATTAGCACCTTGTACTGTACTCTCAACACACCAACAGTGTCTGGTTGGTATTTATAGATGTTTTCCAGCTGGACTGAGAATAATTAAAGAACCCAGCTGTGACAGCAATGAGCTCTCCACCTCTTAAATCAGTGTAGGTGGTTTGTGCTGGTGGAGATGTGCTAATGGATGTGTTATTAGGATTGTAGCAGGGGAGAATCAGCTCAAGAAAGGTGCAATAGTAAGTGTGATGAGTGCACAGGCATTATGTGAAAATGTAAGAGCAAAACACTGGTACAAATTAAATATAGAATAGTTTGGGTTGGAAAAGGCCTCTAAGATTATTGAGTCCAACTGTTATCCCAGCACTGCTAAGCCCACAGCTAACCCATGTCCCCAGGTGTCACATCTGTATGGCCTGCATCACCTCCAAGGATGGTGGCTCCACCATTGCCCTGGACAGCCTGTGCCAGGCTTGAAAACCCTTCCTATGAAGAAATTTCCCCTATATCCAATCTAAATCTCCCCAGGCACAA
>NW_008683242.1:31163-34959 GCF_000695815.1 Acanthisitta chloris
CCCTGTCACCTGTTACCTGGGAGACGAGCCCAACCTCCACCTGGCTACAACCTCCTTTCAGGTAGTTGTAGAGAGTGAGAAGGTCTCCCTGAGTCCTCTTTTCTCCAGGCTGAGCACCCCACCTCCCTCAGCTGCTTCTCATCAGACTTGTGTTCCAGTCCCTTCCCCAGCTCCACTGCCCTTCTCTGGACATGGTCCAGCAGCTCAATGTTTTTCTTGTCATGAGGGGTCTGGAACTGAACCCAAGATCTATGCCCTATAACTAAAGGTCTATCTAGTCTATTTTCAGCAGTCATGCCACATGGGGCTGGGAAAGAAGCTAAGGATGAAGTGAGCATCCTTTGGCTGGAGCTGTCTAGCCTCCAGTCACTGTCCATGCTTCATTGTTTTCCGTATTTAGCAACTTTCAGTGGATTTCTCTACCATGCTAGAGCGAAGACTCTGGAGGGCAAACTGTTGCTGTGGTGTTTTTTCACCTTTAATGAGCTTCATTGCCCATCGTAGCTCTGTCCTTATGCTGTGTGACCTTGTTTACAGTGGTTAAAGACCTCAGAGCACTGTTATTAAAGAATGTGAGCTTAAAGTAATGGAAAGGTAAAAGCTGTCCTGTAGTGAACAGCTGAAGTTACATGATCTATTCAGCTTACCAGAAAGATATAGAGCAGCATTGCTGAGAGAGTGTATTTCCTTCCCAGTGGGTACCAAAGGAATCTTCCATCTAGCAGGGAAATATGTAAGAGCTGAGGACTGGAGACTAAAGCGGTAGTATATCAAATAGGCCCCCCCCATTTTTCTCAGTGAGGATAATTAGCCATGAATAATAATCATCGGGAGGAAAGATTATTTCTGCCTTAACGATGACTTTAAAAAATATGTCTGTCTTCTTAAAAAAAATTTTCATGTCAAGCACAAGATTTTGAACCAGACCCATGTAAAAGACTGACATAGAAAGGCAGACCCCAGACAGCCACTGAACACCACGCAGCTGCTCACACACTCCCCCACCAGCAGGATGAGGGAGAGAATCAGAAGGCTAAAAGCTAGGGAAAAGGGGATGGAAAAAAGGGAAATTTTTCCAATGAAAATTGACATTTTTGGGGATTTTTTGGGAATATTGGGAAAGTTTTGCTCAGACAGGAAGTGTTCAGCCATCTTCAGGAGAGCAGTTCCTTGGGAAGACAAATGTCACCACTCTAATTGTCCCTTCCTTCCTTCTTCTTCCTCACACTTTATATACTGAGCATGATGTCATATGGTATGGAATATCCTTTTGGTCAGTTTGAGTCACTTGTACCAGCTGTGTCTCCTCCCAGTATCCTATGCACCCCCAACTTCCTTGCCAGTGTGACAGTATGGAAAGTGGTAAAGGCCTTGGCTTTGTGTAAGCACTGCTCAGCAGCAACAAGAATATCTCTGCATTATCAACCCTGTGTTCTGCACAAGTCCTAAACATAGCCCCATACTAGCCACTGTGAAGAAAGTTAACTCTACTTCAGCCCAAACCAGCACAGCAGGGTATTGATTATACTGGTTATATAAAAGGCCCTTCAGATTTCAGAAATATTAGCATTATGCAGGAGCATTGCATCCAGAATCTTTGCCAAG
This sequence comes from Acanthisitta chloris, assembly GCF_000695815.1. Lineage (NCBI taxonomy): Eukaryota > Metazoa > Chordata > Aves > Passeriformes > Acanthisittidae > Acanthisitta > Acanthisitta chloris. The sequence continues at coordinate 32,769 of NW_008683242.1, forward strand.
GTAATTGATAGTTTGCCCTTGATAGTTCTCCTGTTTCATTTACATTTCAGCTGCACCCTGTCCTTGACTGCAGATAGATTCCATTCTAGGATGACTCCTATTATTGATCCCAGCTTTCCTTATTCTGGCTGAAATGAGGAGATGCATTGCTGTTTTCAGGTAACTGACCACTGAGTTTCACACCAGCTGTAGCAGTGGGTATTGTTTGAGCAATTCATCATCTTTGGAAGGGAGGGAAATTTTGGATGTACGAAAGGAAGAAGAGCAATAGTGGAGCAGTCAAAGAATGCACATCTGATGAAAATTCTGTATCTTTAATATTTGCTCCTGTTATTATTACAGTTATTATTGGTGTCATTATTAGTAACCAGCAACAGAGTGAGACTTCCCATGTCATTAGCAGTAGGCAAAATGGTCCCTTGGTACTACAGGGAGAAAACCATGTAAGTTAGAGCAACGTGAAACCCTTGATGAACAAATTCAATTTTCCAGGTCAATATATCTTCTCAGCTTCAACTCTTTTCTCCTGCTCTGTTTCTTGGCTGGAGCACCTTTCCAATTGACATGGATCTGTTCCCACCTTTCTGCTAACATCTTTGAGTGCCTATATATCTTTAAACAAACAATTGTCACAGTAAGGGACAAAGACATTCTCCTCTGGCAGTGGATGCAATTTAGCTTGAGAAGTGCCAGCTCCTAGGGAAGAACAGGGGATAATTAACTCCTTATTCAGGTGTCTGTGGTAAGAGCTTCATTTAGGCTGAGATGAATTTCAGTCTCACCCTACCCTCACCCTTCTTTGTCACTGTTGAAAAAACAGAAAAATATCTTTGTTCATTGGTAAAAGGAATGTTGGCCTTAGTTTTACCAGTCACGGAGGTTTGCTTTCTCTGTGTATTTCTTCTTTCCCTGTGACATTTTCTATTTCTTTCTGGCTTGGGACAGATCATCTTCCAGTTCCCCCCTATGGGGAGGGAAGAGTTTGGCACTTCAACTCAAGCTAATAAAGGAGCTGATAAAGACCACTGGCATTGGGGAATGGACAGCAGGGGGGATGGATATTTTATTAAGCAGCTTAATTCCTGTATTGATAGTTAGAATTTCTATACTTACCAGAGATGCTTTAAATTTTGTGAACTGTGAGACTAATCCTGTCAAATCAAATGCAATAAATATGAGCATATAAATTTAACGGAGAAGAAAGAATTATATCTTTGTTTATCCTTGTGATATAAAAACAAATGCATCCTGTGCAATAATCCTGCATAAAACATGAAAGAAGTTTCAAGCCCATGAAACTTCTCCAGAGGAGTCAATAAGTATGCATTGTCCTTGGTGACAATCTGTTTGTTTTTTCTCTAAAAATGATATTGTGAACGACAATAGTTAACATATTAGGGGTTGGAATAAGTTTTCCATATCACAGGTATTTAGCACTGTCTGAGATGTCTTACTGTGCCAGTTGCCCATATAGGTCTGGTGGTTATGATACAGGAGCAAGAATCAAAGTGGAAGAAGGATACTCAGGTATGCCCAAGTGGGAGTAGTTGCCTATGAATAGTTATACAAATGGTCCCTTTGCAATTTTGCAGTCTTGAAAAGAGGTGATTGAAGGGGAATCTGTCACAGGTATGCACATTCCTGAAAGGCACAAGAAAAAAGACTACAAAATACCTGTTGACTATTTATCTTCTCAGAAGAACCTCTGAATTTATCAGGCTGAGGCAGTAATGAATTATGGTGGTTTCTCACATCTCTTCAGCAGCCTTGAGCAAGTGGAGGACACCCTGTGCCTAGAACATTGATTCCAACTTGGTATCAGCCTCTTGGACTGTCCCAATGGACAGTAATTGGCCATTATTATAACATAAATTAAGATTAATGAGACAGACCTTGCTATCCTCCTTTGCCATGCAATTCATCTGTTATAACTTGTATTTGGGTCTTTTTTCTTATTAACATCTTTCTTTTCACCACCTGTGAATTAAAAATCAGCTATTTCTGTTGTGCCAGATTTTAAACTCTGCTTTATGTGTCTGAAAACCATGTTGTGTTTCTTCTTTTATATACACCATCCCTGCAGTAAAGTTTGTTACACTGCAGCTCACAGCACCTTTATCTCCACCTATATCAGCTCCATGGCTGTAAAATCTCCATTACCTTTCCTTTCTAGTCTCTCAGCTCTGCTGAA
>NW_008683242.1:34984-36647 GCF_000695815.1 Acanthisitta chloris
CCAAAGGAAGTCTGGCTTTTGCTTATGAGAAACCCTGGGCTGGAGGGAGAGGGAGGAGGAGAGGGAGTTTCTGAGCTTAGCCTGGAGAAGAGAAGGCTCTGGGAAGACCTTAGAGCCCCTTCCAGTGCCTAAAAGGGCTCCAAGAGAGTTGGAGAAGGACTTTGGACAAGGTCATGTAGTGACAGGACCAGGCAGAACAGATTCACACTGACAGAGGGAAGGGTTAGATTGAATATTGGGAAGAAATTCTTCACTGTGAGGGTGGTGAGGCACCGATACAGGTTGCCCAGAGAAGCTGTGGCTGCTCCACCCCTAGAAGTGTTGAAATGTAGATTGGATGGGCCTTGAAGTAACCTGATCTAGTGGAAGGTGTCCCTGCCCCAAGCAGAGGTGGTTGGAGTGAGATTAGCTTTAATGTCCCTTCCAACACAAATCATTCTATGATTAAACTCCTGGTACTGCCACAGACCTGCTTTCATGGCAATGGCACTTTCTCAGGCTCCCATCTTAAACCATGGCTGGAAACACTGTCCTTTTCATATTAGTTGTTTTTCTTGTTTAATTTGATGGGATGTGTCCCTGTCAGCACCCAGCATAACCTTATTTTCACTCACAAGTGTTAGACATCACTGGCATATGGGAACTTTATTATAGGGCATTTCTTCCAGCGAGGTAAAAGAACTGCCTTTCATTTCACAGGCAGTCATACAGGAGTTTCATTTTGAAAGATATTTCCAAGGCTTTTTGGGAGCATATCACATCTAAAGAGGAAGGTGAGATGAAGCAGGACTTTTACTTTTGGGACACTTTGCTGTGCCTCAACTTTTCCAACACCTGGAGTTGCTTTGTCCTTCCAAATGGTATTCTACAGACCAATAAATATTTTTGTTCATGCTTTATGGTGAGGGTCAAATAATGGGTGAAGGGTGCTATGGTATAATTTGTTGTCTAAATACGATAAAAATAATATGGCAAATTTTTTTTAGAAGAGACATGTATAGGCAAAAAAACCCCATCATAAATGGTAATGGTCACTGAGCCAGTGAATTGTTCATGTTTTTGGCTGTGAGAAATGGAGGGAGAAGGAAAAGGTGATAAATCTGAAAATACCTGGATTATCCTCAGAAAACAGTCTGGTGGCAGAACTGATGGCAGCAATGGTTCAAGAGTACCTACAGGAAGTCTGCATTTGGCATCATGGCTGATTTGTTGGGTTCATAATGGTGCCTGGTTGAGTTTATCATTGCTCATGCATTTTAACCACACATGGGCAATATGTACAAGCCATGGGAATATTCCTGAAGGAGAGAGGCCCAAATTCTTTGCTGTCACTCTGAGTTTTATAAATGCATCCATTAGTTTGCAAGCTGGCTAATCTTATTTTCCTCTAACAAGCCATGTCAAGCCAGCTTGAGGTCTCTATACCGACTCCCTGGTGATGCTTAACCAAGTCATTCTGATCTACCTGTGTAGACAGATTATAAAGATTAATTTGAATCCACAGACTGAGTTTAGACAAAAACCTAACTCTGGGTTTCAAAGGACTTCACTTTTCACAAGTTAAACTAGAGCCCCCGGCCTGATCAGACCAGGACCATGATGAAGTGTGGGTTGGGAGCTGAATGCCTGAATTGCTAAGTTTGAGCTCATTTCTGCTGTAGGT
>NW_008683242.1:36672-46734 GCF_000695815.1 Acanthisitta chloris
CAATTGCAAATCCGAGCTGTGTTCATATACATTTGCCTGTGTCAGCTTCAAGCTGAGCTGCAAATTCAGTGGGAGGAAAATAATTCAGAGTGAGACTTTAGCTAGGCTACTGGGTTTCTCCAGCTAAACCAAAGTGTTTCCCTCATTGAAGGTGAAAACTTCTAAATATGAACAAGTTCCATGGGGAACCACATGGAAAACAGACAGGTGAAGGTAGGCTGAGTTGTAGTGAGAAACAAGTCTGTGCTGAAACTCTGCACCAAAGAATAGTGTGTCTTCTGCAGGAATGTATGGCTCCTTCCAAAGAGGCTGCATGACATCCAAGAAGGAAAAGTTGCTGTGTCCTGACTCAGGCAGAACAGGCAGAAGATAAAAGGTGCTGCAGAAGGAAAATGTGCATCAGGTCTCTTCAAAGCAGGTTGCAAATTAGGGTCTAAAGCACAAGCCTGTCCCAGAGCTCAACACATACTGTGTGACTACCAGCATCTCCATTTGTGCTGTATCACATCCCTTGTCAGATTATTTTACATTTAGGTCCTTCTGAGGCAGAGACTGTGAAAATGTTTTTTAAAAAAAGGTTTTTATTTTCTCACAAACCACACAATCTTTGCAAGGACAAACATTTCATAGGACTCAGTGTCCTGACAAGGTCAGAAAGAACATACAGCATTAGGTTTGCACAGTTTCAGCTCAGGGCTTTCTTTTGCTTCAGTACCTGCCTCACAGGTCCTCCTTCTCTGTGGCACCCTTTAGTAGAAATCACAGCTTTTTTACATCTTGCATGAGGTGAAATAGCACAGCAGCTGATCCCTCCTCTTTGTTCCTCCTGCAGGAAGTACTCTCTGAAATTCCCTGGCCTGTGTTATAATGGAGGTCAGAGCAGAGCAAAAATATCCCCTTCTGGCCTTAAAATCTATGAATAATATTTTTCCTTTGAGACTCCAGCCAGGACACAGTGGGAAAAGCCTCAGTCACACCTGGGCTATGGACTTGGGCTGTGTGTAGGTTGGATAAAATCTTCCCATGTCAACGGATGGATTTGGCGCACCTCCCTTCATCCAGCTACAACTCCATCTCAGTCCCATGGGGCAGCAACATTGTGGTATCATAGCACTAAAGCCAGTGAGCAGGGATGGCATCTCACATGTCTGCTCTTGCTCACTGATTTAGTATTCAGAATTTAGAATTTATTGAGGATTCTTCCTTTGTCACATCATCTATCAGAGACAGACACCACTGAGATGGAAGGGGGAAAAAAATTAAAAACCTGTTTATTGCTCAACTTGCTCTAGGCATGTTTTAGTTTATTGTTCAGCTTGGTTCATTTCAGTGTTTCAATTTGAATGGTTCACTTAGTTGCTGTGGCTAAAAAAAATAAATTAAGAAAACCATAAGAAAACCTATTTAAAAAAAAAAAGCAAAAAGAGACAGCAGCAAAAGTTGAGATTTGTGGGGCCCCACAGCACCTCGCAATGTCAGAGGTGTCAGCGGATAATTTAAGGGCACAATCCCATGTAGCTGGAAGAGACATGCTCCCAATTCCCTATTCTGCATGTGTTCTGCCATCAAGCTGCTATTGGCACCCCTGGGAGGAGCTCCCCGTGCCAGTGAGAGCTCACAGGAGACACCCGCATTGCAGATACTCTGCCCAGCCCTGATGGAGTTTACTACTGAGCGTGGCTGCCGTGTGGCTGGCTTTCATGTATAGACCTGTTTGTGAGGGTGTGCAAGGGCCCAAACATTGCTGATCACTTTTCTCATGCTCATAGGTGGTGTGTGTGAAATTGGTCTTGATTTGCATTGGCACAAATGGTATTGGTGTATGCGGGGAGTAAAAGGTGGTTGCATCTCTTGTGGTCACCCAGTGGCAGATCTGATTCAGATCCCACAGGTTCCCAAAACTGGCATCATAATGTTCTGCCTCTCTCTAAAAGCAGCAGCTCTTATTTCAGCAGTCCTAATTATGACTCTGCTGATCCTCCTGACCTCACCTCAGATATCTCTGCCTCCAACAGAGTAGGGGCTTTCCAAAGAAAACAGGATCCAGCTTCTCCACACAGCTGCTTTTAGCATTTGAAGAAACCTTCTCCAGCAGCAAGTGTACTAATCTCTATGGGAGATAAGTCAATTACAGCAAATTGAGCTATTTCATTTCTGGCTGCAAATGGCTTTCAGTTACACAAGTAGACACATTAATCTAATAACTAATGATCATATATTTTACTAATCATACAACGCTGCATGAGGTATGATATCTAATTATATTTAAGATTAAGACATCTTTATATGTGCATTTTTGCCAGTTGCCAGCCTGGTGCAGATGGATGAAAACAGAGAAAAAAGCAAGAATAGTTCCTAACACCCCCTGTATGAAACAGGAGGTCCCTTTGGGATATGGAAAGACACAATTCAGAGAGGATTGGCTGAGGTTGCCTTTAGGATAGAATGGAAAAGAATAGGAAAGAAAACCTGCAATAAAATATTCTGCGATACTGGGTTTTTTTTGTTTGGTTTTGTTTTGTTTTTTGGATGCAAGGGTTGAATCCAGAGATTTGATGTTAGTGACTTTGGAGCAAAAAAAATCATAGAATCATTTAGGCTGGAAATGACTTCTAAGATCACGGAGTCCAACTGTTTTCCCTGCACAGCCAAGCCCACCACTAACCCATGTTAGCCTACAAGGCTTTTAGATCCCTCCAGGGATGGTGACTGCATCATTGTCCTGGGCAGTCTGTGCCAGGGCTTGGCAACCCTTTTGGTGTAGATATTTTCCCTAATATCCAATCTCAACCATTCCTGGCACTGTCTGAGGACATATCTTGTCCTGCCACTTCTTTCCTGGGAGAGGAGGCTGTCCCCAATTTAAACAAAACAGCTCCCGCTATTCTTATCCTCATAATTGGCATTTGACTCTAAATACTTGAGAGCTGCAATGCTGATGGGATGCAGCCATGAGATATTTCCCCAAAGCTGGACTTGCAGAAAACCCCACTGCTGCCAGCTGCAGCACTTTTCAGAGAGCTCATTTAGAGACACTCTTGAGGCAGATTGTCCAGAAGAAACTTCAGTGCCCAACCCAGCAAACTTGCAGGGTACAGACTCCTTCCAAGGACCTTAGAATCATGGAATAATAGGATCATTAAGGTTGGAAAAGATCTCTGAGTCCAGCAGTCAAACTAACACTGCCAGGTCCACCACTAAACCTTGTCCATAACCACTTCTACATGTTTTTTAAACACTTCCAGGGATGGTGACTCCTGGGCAGCTCATTCCAATGCCTGACCACCCTTTCAGTGTAGAATTTTTTCCTAATATTCAGTTTACACCTCCCCTGGCACAACTCAAAACTGTTTCCTCTTATCCTGTCACTTTTTACCTGGGAAAACCTGGGAGAATGCTGTATGAGAAATGGTTGAGGGAACTGGGTTTGTTTAGTCTTGAGAAGAGGCAGCTCAGGGGTGACCTCATTGCTCTCTACAACTTCCTGAAAAGGGGTTGTAGTGAGGTGGGACATGGTCCCTTCTGCCATGCCTGCAGTGAGAGGACTACAGGGTACGGCTGTAACCTGAGACGGGAGATTCAGAGTAGATGTAGGATCAGATTGGATGTAAAAAAATTGTTTTTAACTGTTACAGTGGTCAGACACTGGAATAGGTTGCCCAGGGAGGTAGTGGAGTCATCATCCCAGGAACATTTAAAGAGATGTCTGGACCTGGTGCTGGAAGATATTGGTTTAGGGTTTAGGGGTTACAGTGGAGTGACAGGTTAACAGTTGGATTTGATGGTCTTAAAGGTCTCTTTCAAGCTCGATGATTCTATGATTCTAGAAGAGGCCAACCCCCACCTGGCTCCACCTTTCAGGCAGCCGTAGAGAGTCAGAAGGTCCCCTCTGAGCCTCCTTTTTCCAGGCTAAACATCCTCAGCTCCCTCAGCTACTTCTCATAAGGCTTGTGCTCCAGACCCTTCACCATCCTGTTTCATGTAGGAAAGGTTCTGGCTGCCTTCTTACACATGTGTAAGTCCATGGGTTACTTTAGTGAGACTGCACTTGTATTGTGTGTACTCACACAATGCTGGTGAGGCTGAAGCCTCCAATAAAGGGGTCTTAAAAATAAGATTGCCTGCATTTGCATCCCTGATTTCTACTTTGAATACTAACCTCTTCTACTGTGCACAGCACTGGCTGGATCCTGCCCAGTTCCTTATTCCATGGGGATGGATTGTCTTCTATGTTTGGCTGCCAGCAGTCCCTCCAGGATGGGGCAAAGCAGCACAGACATAAGGAACTCATGTAAGATGCTCTTATCCCCAAGGAATGTCTTAGACTTTTCCTCCAGGAGGGTATAGGCTCTTATCTCTATGATCCAAACAGTGAAGGCCGGCAGCAGTGAGATTCCCTGCACTTAGATTGGGATATTTCATTTTCCAGGCTTAAGGAAACCTCCAAGAAGCCAAGGGATAATTATCAACATAAGTACCTGAAACAGGGTTTTTAATGCAATCTCTTAATGATTATCCTGGAGGATATTAGTATGTGCTAAGATCACTCCATGAGCTTGCCTAGGCTGTTGGTTAGTATGACAATGTCTTAAATGTGGATATGCAGTAACTGATTTTTCTCTTTGGCAAATATATTTATTCATGTCAGTATTTTTTACATCAGTCTGGGAGTAATCCATCATATGTGAAGGTCTTGTGGCAGCTGCTGCTAGAATCAAAATGTGTTAGGATGCCAGAAAACTGGGCTCATTTTTCTCCTCTTTGTAACTAAAGATCATAATAAGAGATAATGATAATGATGCAAGGCAATGATTAGAGATACTCTGCTAAAGGAAAGAATGGAATCAAGCAAGCAAGAAAAGAAAGGGTGGTAAAATAACAGAAAAGGCCTTTATTTTTCCCTGGGGGAAAAGTGGAGTTAATTGTTAGGGAGACATATATAGAAATTACAATTAATGTACCCTTCCTTCACCCTTGCCCTATCATTCTCACGTAGTCTCCTTACACCAGTGTTACAGTCATGCATCTCTGCAGCAAGCACTGCCAAATCCAGGGACTGGGTCTTCAAACCCCATTCTGAGCAAACAGGTCTACAAATTCAGATAGCCCAACAGACTACCTATTTATCAGGAGGAGAAATGCCTTCCCTGATTAGCAGTGGTTGATGTGGAACATGTTCAGCTACCAGGTGTTGCAAGGCTGTGGCACAGCTCAGGTTCTGTGAGACTGTTCCCAGGGCTGGGTCTTCATGCCATTTTCATTCTTCAATATATATGCATGAGAAAAGGAAATCTCAGAAGGAAGCCTTGCTATTTTCAGTGATGGGTAGTGCAAGTATGCATGTATGTTTGCATGTGTAAATCATATACTGGCACTTGTGCTCATACATATAGAGATACTGCATGTTCATATAACTCATGTATGTGTATGCATGTAAGCACAAGTACATGCATTGTATGCTAAGCTAGAAACAAACCAGGGCTAAAATAGTACATATATTATGAATGGATAGGGAAGGATTTGGAAGGAATGAGAATATTTCTCTATTAAAGTTTAAGTGGCTTTGAGTCTTTACTCAGACAAAGCCACCACACTATGCAACAGTCAACCCACCTGTGATAAAATATATATAATATGTGACAATGAGCATAGCACAGTAAAGTGCAGCCTCTGTATATAATTCCAGAAATATAACCTCATGGCATGCAAGACATGATATGCATGCATGTCTACGTCAATAAATCATAGAATCATGGGATGGTTTGTGTTGAAAGGGACCTTAAATGTCATCTCATTCCAACCCTCTGCTGTGGGTAGGGACACTTTCCACTAGACCAGGTTGCTCAAGTTGGCCCATCCAACCTGGCCTTGAACACTTCCAGGGATGAGGCAGCCATAGCTTCTCTGGGCAACCTGTGCTAGTGCCTCACCACCCTCACAGTCAAGAATTTCTTCCTAATGTCTAATCTAAACCTACTCTTTCAGTTTAAAGCCATTCTGCCTTGTTCTATCACTACATACAATTGTAAAATACATGCATGGTCTCACATATGCATACTAAGAATTATTTGTGTGGGAAGAACTCTACCTTTGGAGGCAGCAATGTAACCTCTTAGGAACAATTTAGCATAAACACATGAGAATATGTTTTCATTCATCATCTTTCACACATAAGAATCATCTTTCACTCACAAGAACATGTTTTCATACATAGTCTTATTTTTGTCCAGGTAGACACTACGTGTGTATTTTTGCACGTCTTTGAAGTACACTGGGAATATTCAGCATGATGGAAAATCTGAATAATTAAAAAAATAGGCATTTTAAAAATAGTAGATATAGAAGTGAGACACATGCATAACCCTGTCACTGAAATCCCAACACCAAGTGTAAAGTAAGTCCTTCTGTGCAGCAGAAAGCACAAAATAGCATCAATGTAGTAGTCTTAAGCCCCCCAACTGTAACCAGAAAATCAAGCTCTGTGTAACTATAAGTGTGCTTCTTCTGAGCTGATTGCCTCCCTGTAAGCAAAGCTGCAGTGGAAACCCCATCCCGGGAGGTAGATAGCATGTTCAGATGACAGAGGGAGACTGATCCTCCCTGTGTCAGTGCCTTAGGCAGATGCTCTTTGTTGTTCAGTTCCACTAATCACACCGCAGCTCTGACATCCCTCCCCATATTTAACTTTCCTGGGACCTTCGGTAGTTTATTAACATTTTCAGGCTACAGGTACTGGTGTTTCTGCCTTCAATTATGTGGCCACTTCTTGCTGCAGGAGAATTCCCTGCCCCAGGCGAAGCGTTGACTCCGGTGATAGGAATAATCATTTGTGGGTGATATTTCAGCTACACACAAAGGGAAGTAAAAAGCGATCTGTGACAAACAAAATAGATAGTATCAAAAATCAATTCTACTCTCGCTATAAGAATGAGCAAAGAGAAGAAAAAGAGGCAATTCAACAGCTTTTAGAGGAGGAAGGGCTCAAAGGAGGAAGGAAACCTGCTTAGAAGAAATACTCACTTTGCTATTGTACAATAAAATGCACCACTTGAAATATTGTCATTTTTTATGAATTCAGATGTGTTTAATGAATAGTTTTAGCATCAGGTTTGATGCTCGAAAATCCAGTCAGTGCCAGATCTCAGGTCCAAGCCTCTTTTCTTGATCTCAGCCAGATTCTCCCCCAAGGAAGCAGGTTCTTGTTCATATGTGTGTACGTGTGTGCTGTGTACATGCATACGTTTGCATGTCTATAAGGGTCTGTGGACTATTTAAACTCTTCTAGGTCTTTAAAGAAGACTTCATCTAAAGCCATGGTCAAAGGAGCATACCAATGTGTCTCACACTTCTCAAAAGTGGTTGGGTTTTTCCTTTAGTTGAGATGTCTGCTTTGGCTATGAAAGCTGTTGGCTTGTGCAGGCATGGGTGGGTCTGTGTTTTCAGGGTAGAAACTCTTACAAAGTGATTTGCAAAACCTTACATTTCTACCCTGAAAAAATTAACTTTATGAGGGGCCAAGATGTTGATTAGGGGCTAGGGCTCCTCACAATAGGAAAGGCATTGAGGTCCTGTAGCATATCCAGAGGGCAGTGGATCTGAGGAAAGGTCTGGAGCACAAGTGTGATGAGAAATAGCTGAGGGAACTGTTGGGTAGGGGGAGGGATGGGGGTGTGGGATTTCCTCTCCTGGAGAAAAGGAGGCTCAGAAGGGACCTTCTCCCTCTATACAACTCCCTGACAGGAGGTTGGAGCCAGTGGGGGGTTGCTCTCTTCCCCCAGGTAACAAGAGACAGGACAAGAGGAAAGGGCCTCAGATTGAACCAGGGGAGGCTTAGATTGGATATTAGATATATTTCTTCTCTGAAAGGTGATCAGGCATTGGAAGGAAAATTTTGTCCAGCCCTGGCACAGGCTGCTCAGGGAGCAATTTAAAAGCTGTATAAATGTGGCACTTGGGGACATGGGTTAGTGATGGGGCTTGGCTGTGCTGGGGAAATGGATGGACTGGATGATTTTAGAGGGCTTTTCCAATCAAAGTGAGTCTGTGATTTGTTATTGCTACAGAGTCTATCTGAAGGTACATGAATGTGTAAAAAGAAGACTCACCATTTCCACTACTAGCAAATAGGAATATTTGCTCTGTTATAGCACTGGTGCCTGCCAACATATTCACAATCACCAGCACCACAGTTGCTCTGTTTAGCACGCCCTTTCCCTTCTCTGCTTCTGAGAGTAGGTGATTTCAGATATTCACAGCTCTGATAATTAGAAAGCTTCATCTAATTTCTAGCCTAAATTTATTCATGGCTAGTTTAGATCCATTTGCACTTCAATAGCCCACTCCCAAAGGAACTAAGAGGTTGCAGCGCTGTAGACAGAGGTGATAGGTTTGACCCAAAGAGGAACCTGGCTCCTGCAGCCTCTGCCAAAGTCCCTGGTGATTGGATTGAGCAATGGGCATTTGATGTCTATGAGTGGGGCTTAAACATTAAGATGATCAGGCCTGCAGGTGGGGAATTCACAGTTGCTAATCACTTATCACAAGTTAAATATTTAGAATCATAGAAGGTTAAGAGGTTGGAATGGACCACCTAGTTCCAACCCACCCTGCCATGGACAGGACTCCTTCCACTAGACCAGGCTGCTCAAGGCTTTATCCAGACTGACTTTGAACACTGCCAGGGCTGGGGCATCCACAGCATTCCTGGGCAACCTGTGCCAGTATCTTACCATCCTCACATTTTCTTGTAAAAAATTTTCCCTCTCCAGCTTTGCTGTAGGCTTCTTCAGATACTGCAAAGCTGCTATGAGGTCTCTACTGAACCTTCTCTTCTCCAGGATGAACAGCCCCAACGTCCTCAGCCTGTCCTCATAGGGGAGGTGCTCCAGTCCTCCTGTCAACTTTGTGGCCTCCTCTGGACTTGCTCCAACAGTTCCACGTCCTTCTTATGCTGGGGACACCAGAACTGCACACAGAATTCCAGGTGAAGTCTCACAAGAGCAGAGCAGAGGAGAAGAATCACCTCCTTCTACCTGCTGGCCACACTCCTTTTGATGCAGCCCAAGATTCAGTTGGCTTTCTGGACTGTGAGTGCACACTGCAAGCTCATGTTGAGTTTTTTGTCAACCATCAGGTCCCATGGACTTGTGCACCTTCAGGTTCCTTAGGTCGTCTTGAAAGTGGTCCTCTCCTACAGAGATCTTCATTCTCCAGTCCCTACATTTGTTTTTCTTGACTTCAGTAATGTGGCTGGAGCACTTGCCATAGAAGACTGAGGCATAGAAGCTACTGAAAACCACAGCTGTCTCTCTATTGAGGGTTGCCATGTTTCCCATCTTCTTTGGGAGAGGTTTGGCTGTTCCATTTTGTGGTTCCAAAATAACATTTACTTTGAGCTAAGAAATTGTCCCTTTGCTTCCCTCAATGTCTTTCAGTCTTGATGAAGCTGCAGGACAGGAAAATAACATGTTTTAGTTTATTCTTCCTTGACTGAATTTTTTCGGTTGTAATTTTCTATCGTCTTTTCAATGTTGAAAGTAGAGGATGAGAAATGCTAAGTAACTTTATTCTTTTTTAAAAACAGGCAGAAATTACTTTAGATTTTGAAAACTGATTCTCAAATATTTTCATTTTTCCCCTAAACAGGTCCCTGGAAGAACGTTGTGGCACAGTACACCCTGATGATCAACCTGAGCACACCGTCCTCTACAAATGATAGGGAAACATTGTCCTGCCTGAACAGTTATAGAAATCTAGCACAGATAGAAGATCCATGGAGGGTTTGGAATTGGTATGAACAGAAATAGATTGTTGTTTGAAGTGCCAAGCAGACTGCAATATACATTCCCTCTCTTAAAGAAATAAAATATTTTAAAATGGATGGGAAGTCATAATGAATACACTATTCTCTCTTACTGAGAATCATAGTCATAGAATTTCAGGGTTGGAATAGACCTTGCACATCATCTAGTCTCAACCCTCCCTGCCATGGGCAGGGACACCTTCTCACTAGATCAGGCTACTCAAGGCTTCATCCAGTCTGGTCTTCAACACCACCAGATT
>NW_008683243.1:0-1727 GCF_000695815.1 Acanthisitta chloris
TATATAGAAATATATGCAAATTAAATGATAAGGCTCTGTTATAAAGACCCTCTCAATATAAGGCTACTAGCTGGGCTGAAGCTCTAACATGGACTCATCCCTACTCCATAAACCTCACAGACTCCCTCCAGGTGGTATGTGCCTGGGCTGGCTGCAGAGCCTTGGGTGGCAGAGAGTTTAAACCATAAGGCTGGCAGCTGGATGCTGTTATAAAGAGTTATTTTAAAAACTGGATGGCTCCCGAAGTGTTTTGGTGCCCATAAACCCGGAGGCTCCTGGGCATAAATGAGAAGTGGCGTGCTGAGCTCTGCATCCCCTGAGGGCTGCAGTCAAAGGCAGCAGCCCGTGGGTGCCAGGGGAGACAGGTAGCTTTCATGGCTTCAGTTCTTTCTTCTGAACCATTCCATCCAGGATTGGACACTGTGGCCAAGTGACCAAGCCAGCCTCCTGGGAAGCCCACAGTCCCACTCCTCCATGGCCTATGTTTCCCCTGAGATCTTCTAGAGCTGGCAAGCATCCTGCACAACCAGCTAGGAGGAAGTCTGTGCAAGGTCTACTGCAGCACAGGGAGCATGGCAGGGAGAGGAGGGGGAGGAAAGCAGCCAGGTAGCTGATTAGGAAAAGCCTCTGGCTCACAGGAGGTCTTAGATAAGGGAAGTCATACCTGAAAGAAAAACAGACAGGAAAATAGGCTCCAGGAAAATAGGACCTGGGGCCACATGGTTAGAAGGGGACTGCTGCAGAGCCAGGAGGATTCTGCTCATGGATGGCTGAAAGTGGGCAAGAGTGTCCATGGACAGACCACCACCTTCTGTTAGCACTGGCACCAAGCCATGTTTCTCCCCAGCACATGCATAGGCAGCCTGGGTGAGAAACCAAGAGCAGAAACACCAACACCAAAACCCACTGGGTGAGTCCACACACACACATCCCCAAGTCCCAATCCTTGCTGGGAAGAGCTGTCCATGAGTAGCCAGGAGAGCTTGCACCATTGCTTCCATCTTGCCAGGTAAATGGGGCCTTGACCTCTCCTGGGTGGGGTCTGGACAGGGATGAGGCAAGGAGTTGGCTCAAAGTGATCACTACAGACTGGATGCTGTCAGGTCTGTTCATCATCAAGGTGGGGAGCCCCACAGGGTCCTGAGCAGGGCAGGAGGCTGCTTTGCAGCTCATCTGGGTGGATCTATTTGGTCCATACTCTTGGCAGCTCTGATCGCCTCTCCTTGCAGGTGTGAAACCTCCTCCTCATCCTCTCTCTTCCTAGGCCATGCACCAGTCCCAGCAACACTGCAGCAGCATAGCTCTTGGCTGTAAGCACTGCGGGTCATCAGCTGTCGCAGGGAAGTGGGATTGGGGCAGGACTCTGTGGGGAAAACCTCATCTGAGGGAGCAGGAAGAAGCAAGAGAGGAGGATTTCACTCAAGTACCTCGAGCGTTGGGGAAGGCGCTCCGCAACTTCTCCATTATGTCTTCCAGGCACATGCTGACTTCCTGGGTTTTGGCTTCCACCTCATCTGCAGTGGGAAAGAGGGGATGTGGGTGTGAGCAGACTTTCTGGACATCTGCAGGATGGCAGGCTGCAGGCAGCTTCCTGCAGCATCGAAACAAGGCAGCTCAGTGCAACCCCAAATCTCACCTGCAGCTTCGGTGTCAGGGGTATTGTGCTCTTTCTCCTTTGCCTGGCTACCTTCAGACTGATGTGGAGACGAAGCCAAGGAAGAGGCTGG
>NW_008683243.1:1741-6486 GCF_000695815.1 Acanthisitta chloris
GAGGCTGAAGCAAGAAGGGAGTTGTCATGATCCTCTGCCTTTGTTCTCGACGTTGACCACCCTTTCTACCACTGTCGCAGCTCTCTTATAGCAAAACCCACCCCAAGGTCCCAGATCCTTCCGTGCTCTGAGTGTACCTGCAGCAGCAGCTCCCTCAGCCGGTGCAGCTGGGATTCCAGCTGCTTGTTGTGGTCCTCCAGGATCTGCATGCGGGTCTCCAGGCGGCTCTTGTGCTGCCGGAGGATTCTTGCTTCTGCCAGGAGCTCATCATTACGTGGGTCTTGCACTGATTCGGGGGAGCCTGTAGCCAAGGTTGGAGACTCCACCGCCTCATCATGCTGCCATTTCAAGCGTCTCAGCTCTCCCTGGAGGATCCTGCAGGACAGCCCAGGTCAGCATCACCGTGCTCCTTCCTAGACTGCTGGAAACATCCAGCAGCTGCACATTGCCCATGACTCAGAGACAAAGCACCCCTGGAGGCTTTGCCACTTACGAAGCTTGAGGACCAGGATGCTCCACTGCAGGGTGGCCTGTCTGTGGATCTAACCCACTTGGAGGGGTTCACAAAAAGTTTCAGCTACTTCCCAAGAGTCTGAAAACATCACCTCCTCCTGAGCTGATCTGCCCTGCCTAGGTCCAGAGCACCACCACCACTGCTCATGAGGGGCTCAGGGACAAGAAGGACAGAGTGCCCTGGGCTCTGTTTGGGATTTGCAGTTCAGGAGGGGAACAGGTTTTGGGGATGGGGGAAGGAACATTTTGGGGACAGTCATCTCACTTCTTTGGAGAGCACACCCTCACCAAGTGCTTCTATGTGTCAGCCTAGACACCCTCTAAACCCCATCCTCCAATCCCCACCTCCAGACACAGCAGCTATACCTTGGCTTCACTTGTCTTCCTCAGCCCCTTCCCTGCCTCAGACTATAAACCCCACTTTACAAGTTGCCCATGCCTCTACCTGTTTTCATCCTCTAAGTGGGCCAGAATTCGCTCCAGCTCTCCCTTGTCATCCATGTTGAGGCTCCCTGGAACCTGCTGGCTGCCCCCAGGCTCTCTGTCGGTGATGGGGCTGGAATGGCGCAGCAGGTACTGGTCCTCATCCCTGTTGCAGTAGGTGGAGAAACACCTTAGTGAGGAACATCAGTGTCACAGGATTTGTGTGCCCTTGGGGAAGGACAGCCTGGAGGACATGGTTTCATATGGAAGCTCAGAAGCGGCTCAGCAGCCCTGGGTAGCTGGGGGTGCCCAAGAGCCTCTTACTCAAAGGAGCTGGGAAGGAAAGTGTTTCTGTGCCCTGTCTAGGCATGGATGGAATCACAGGAGCCGTGACTCAGCAGGATGTGAGGAAAAGCGAAAGGATTCAGAACTCACAGACTGTCATCAGGGGACAGGCTATCATTGAAGAAGGAACAGTTCTGGCTTTCCATCTCTGCAAGCCTGGAGGAAAGAAAAAGAGGATGAGACGTGGTCAGAGACACCCAGAATGTCTGCTCAAGGCACCCTACTTACAGCAGCCCCTGAAAGACCCCTCTCTAACAGGGTCTCCTAGCTGGCCTGCACCAGTCTGCCCCTCTTCACAGGCTCTAGGGAGTTTTGCCATTTTAGAAAACAAAATACACTGCTCCTCTGGGTGACAGCCTCTGGAATAGAGGGCTGCTGCCATGCAGCTGGCTCAGTCTCCTCTCTCACAAGCAAAGGAAAGGTGTGAAAGTGTTCCAGCTTCAGCCTAGGGCCTGAGCTACAAGTGTAGGCTCCCTGTACTCCTCAGGTCCCCACTCTGCCTGACCCCGTGGCAGACACACTACAAACCACAAAGCAGCAGCAATGGGAAGCTTGCAAGCAGCACAAATGAGCACACAGAGCAAGACATTGAGGGATCTGCCTGGTGAGAATCCAGCCAGCAGCTCCTACTGGGAAAAGCAGGAGAGTACATGGAGGCTGCTGCTTCACTAAGACACCTCCTGTCAAATGCATGGCCTTTGCTCCTAATTCACATTGCATCGGCCATGTCGTCCCAGGCAGGTTTGCCTGGCCCTGCAGCTGCCTGAGGTGCAGCATGCTGGGAAGTTTGGAGGGGTCTGTGAGCAGCACGAGCCCACCATACACCTGCCCCAAACCCCGTCCACACCCACTGAAGTCATGCTCTGTGCCCTGGCATGACAGCAGTGCCCAGTGGTGGTACCTGCTGGCAAAGTGCTCGATCCGGGAGTGCGTATCGGCGTGTGGTAACATCGGGGAGGAGGCTGGTCTGGAAGAGATACACACTGGTCAGCAAGGCTTTGGAGGACATGTCCTGATCTCATCTGGGCTGAGAAGAACCAGGGACAGGCTGGAGAGGGAGACTGAAATCTCTGTTCATTCAAGAACTAGGTGTGGTATCACCCCCAGAGCAAATGTCCCCTCCAGCCCTCCCATGGGAGCCCTGTCTCATAGCTGAGATGCTCCTTCCATCCATGGAGCCCATGTCTCAGGTTGGATCAAAAGACACAGCTCAGGGTGCAGCCAACTCACGTCTCAGAGAAGTCAGCCTCAAGCACAGACTGGACAGGCAGGTAACCTCTCTGTGGGTGTTTGCTGAAGTACTGTTTGGACCGAAACTTGTTCTTCAGTGTTGTGGCAAAGTCTCTCATGTTCTCACTGGACGTAGTCTGCAGAACCAAACATTACAAAAGTGCTGTTTAGTGAAAAGTGAGGGACCACAGGTCAACACCCACAGGAAAGGAGTTCCCCCAGCCTGGGCATGAACTCCTTGGGGGAAGAAGCAGATAAAACTGAGGAAGTAAGGAGGGCACATGGCAGCTCTGTCAGCCGTCATGGGATCTGGCACAGGCTAAGCTGGGCATTGTTGGATGCTGTGCATCCTGCTCATCATGAGCCCCAGAGTAGCAGGGACACTGGCAACCTCCAGCATGCAGAGGGATACAAAACTATACAAAGGATCCGGTCCTGGGGCTGCACCTGCCTAGATATCACAAGGCTTCTGCTGTCCGTGGGGCTCTGAGCCAAGACCCTCCCAGCCCAGCTCCATACCGGGGTGTAGTATTCCATGATGGGGTAGTGCAGCTTGTTGCCCTTGCTGGCTCGCCCAGTGAGGAAGCAAGTCTGGCAGATATCCACATTGAATTGCTTCAGGCTTCGATACCTGGAGGGGTCAAGAAGCCATAGGGAGGCAGTGGAAAATCACCAAAACCACGTAAGTTTGAAGCCCAAGAAGAGGTCAGCAGGAGAGGACAGAGGTGACCTGTGTTCTCACACCCCAGTGAACCCACAGTGCTGATGGCTGAAGTCCCCAGAAAAGCATCCTGCTCCTTCCCCTTAGCTGGCACCTGGTCTGCCCTGCTCAAAACACTGCTGGCTGCAGAGTTCCCCCAACAGCACAGAGCAAATTCATCTCACTATTGCAGGACACCATGCACTCCCCTTGGGGGCCAAAGTCCCATACCACAACCCCTACCTGAAGCCCTTGATGGGGCACTGCCGGCAGACGGAGCACTTGGTCTGGTGCTTCACCTGCTCAGCCATGGTCACCCGGTGCAGCACAGCCAGCCACACCATGGACTGAGGCTCCAGGTTGGCCCACTCCAGGAACTGGGCTGCCTCAATGGCAGGCTTCCCGTTGCTCTGGAGAGGGGAGAGGAAGGGGCTGCTCAGAGATGGGACCTGGCCATAACGGGGTGCAGGTTCCTTGCTCCTTCCAGGAGCCTCTCCCCAGCATGACTGCTGCAGAAGGGATGGCGTGGGCCACAGCACTCTACTCACAAAGCGGAAGCAGCTGCGGATGCTGGGCTCCACGTTGCTGCCCCCAAATGCTGCCACCTCCCCCAGCTGACGTGGGACCTGGATGGCCTCGTGGAGCAGGACACCAAGGTGTCGTTGGTCACACAGTCCCCCAGCGTTCGCCACTTGGCTGAAGAGATCTGCAGGCAGGACAGACATAGTCTTGCTGATACACAGCTGACACCCCACACCCTGGGCAGAAGGCAGGCACGGGAGAGCAGTAAGTGGGTCACACTAGGGGGCCTACTGACTATCTCCAGCAGGGAGCTCAAATAAGAGGGGAAAGACTGAGCCATGATTAAATAACCTTTATTCATATCCTTCCAGCTCCCAATAACCATGAGCTTAGAGTCTTCTTGAGACAGAGGTTTCATAGTATGTTAAGGGGTTGGAAAGGATCCTAGAGATCATCTAGTCCCAATCCCCTGCCCTGGGCAGGGACGCCTACCACCAAACCAGGTTGCTCAAGGCTTTATCCAATCTGGCTTTGAACACTGCCAGGGTTGGGACAGCCACAGCCTCCCTGGTCATCTGTGCCAGTGTCTCACCACCCTCACAGGAAAAAACCTCTTCCTAATATCTAACCTAAATTTCCCCTCTTTCAATTTATCCCCATTACAGGTTACATACACTATTTCTTTAACAGCCACAGCTAGCCTGTCCTCTGAATCAGCTCAATCTCTTTATTTAACCCCTCAGTGCTTCCTATGCTCACCCCTCCACAATATCCCATGGCAGAGACTATCATGGTTAAAATGCAGTGAGGAAAGCAGCTTCCTTTAATCCATCTGAAACCTAATTCCCAGCCATGCACACCCAGGTTTTTTCCTTCTGGGAAGCACTGCATAACTGCTGCCTGTGTGCCTTCTCTGCACTGTTCCTTACGGTGCCATGCAAGCAAGATCACTGCAGCACCAGTCCGTCTACAAAAGTGCCTCTTAATTTAGGTGGCGTAGGCCCAGGGAAAG
>NW_008683243.1:6514-21716 GCF_000695815.1 Acanthisitta chloris
AGCAGCTTAGTCACTGCAGGAAAGCTGTTTCTTTGCTCTTCTTGGGCAAAGAAGGTCTAAGCCAGGAAATAAAAGCACTCCAAGGCTTCCCCAGGTTGCTCCACACCAGGCCCTGAGAGAGTGAGACGAGGGACTCACACTGAAACTTCTCCTTGACCTCTGTCCCGCACAGACATGCAATGCCCGTCTTGAAGGAGAGAGCCCTCATCTTCCCACTGCGGCCACTGCAAGGTGAGATATTGCACAGGTTTGCACACGTTTTGGAGGATGTGGGTTTTTTGCAGGGGGGTCAGCAACACAAGCATGCAGCAGGCAGCCCCCTCACTAGCAGCCAGAGCCTTTTTGCCACACTGCCAGCTGGAAGAGCAGCACAGAGGTTTCCTTCCAAGCATGGCAGCCCTATAGCTCAGGAGGACACCGAGGGAATGGTACCTGTCAAAGACATTCAGTAACCAGTTGAGGCTCATGTCCACACAGAGTGGCACATTCACCAGGATGCCTCGCTCCTCCTCCAGCCTCTCATAGAGGGCAGTCAGGCAGTGGATGACCTCCACCACGTCCATCGCCCGGTCGCTGGGCTGTAAGTCATGCTCATTGAAGATTTCCAAGGCTGTGGTCAGGGTCACCATGTCCACTGCACAGAAAGCACAGGTGGAAGGATCAAAGAGAAAGAGGGAAAATGGGAGAGGTGAGAACCAATACGAGAGAGGGTCAAGCCCTGCCCTAACCTAGGGCAATGCCAGTCCCACTGTGGTGGGAAAGATGCTGGAAGGATGGATGCAGCTTCTAGAATTTCTCTCCCACCTGTAAACCCCTCCCAAAATGTCCACATCTCCACCTTGAGCCACCTATTTCCTGTAACCTTCCTTCCCCATTGCTGTGGCCAGCCATGGCCATGAAAATGCTACCCATAGAAGGCTCTGAGCAGAGCCACAGGTGCCAGAGCCAGACTCTTTGCACATGCCAGGTTCCTGTGGGGCTGGTGTGGGGATGTGAGAGGGCACAGAGTCACACAGACCCTACAAGCAGCTGTCCAGAGTTGGATCAGTCCCATCTAGAGCTCTGACAGGGTGCAGGAGTTAAGGCACAAACCCAAAACAGGGCTAGGACAGCATGAGCTACCCTGGCTGTCCTGCTTTCAGATTTGGCTGCAGATTGTATGTGCTACTGTGTTTAGCAGAACAATCTTTCCTGAAAGTCTTTCCATTTTTGAGACTATTTATGTCCTCAGTGCCCAGGGGATTGTGTGCCATTTCTACACTGTAACTTCACTCTGTGGAAAAATCCTCTCTTCTCCTGTCAAAGCTTGCACTGGGAACCCCCAGTTCACATGCCAGTCAGTGTTACTTCTGCTCATTCTCATGTCCACACTGCCCACGACTACATATGGCTCTGATCTGTCCCACACTGCCTTTTTTCTACATAACCACCAAACTTCTCATCATGGGGAAACTGCCTTGGCAACCTTCTTGCCCTTATTCTCAACTATGCCTTGAATAAGAAGCACTTAATCAAGTCATTTCTGGGCTGGAAAGAAGGTGCCAGAGCAGCATGTGAGATGCAAGAGATGCACAACCAAAGATGCACAAGCAGCACATGCAAGGGCTCTACTTTGCTCTTCACTCTTTTCCTCACTACACCCTGTGTTTCTGTGGCCACTGCTGCATGGCTACCTTTATAGGGTGAAAAAAGCTCACTGCTGCTTTTCTCCATTTGCATACATCAGCCCTGAATGAACCCAGATACGGGACAGCATGAAAATGATCCACGAGCACCCAACCAGCTCTCATCCTCACTCCTTGCCTTCTTCCAGGCCTTTCACAAGATGTCAAGGAGCACAAGTCTGCCTGGGACCCCACTGCTGACTGGATATATCTCCCTATCAGGAATAATTAATTCAGAAGGGGTTTTTCCCTCATCCTGCTGCTGTTTAATCTTGACAAAGCCTTAGGTGAGAGGCCTTGCCAAAAGCTCTAAGCAGCCAAGGATGTTGCATCTATCAGATTCCCATCTGCCTGCTTGTCAATTCCCCCAAAAACTCCTCAGCAGTTTCTGAGAAGCAGCTATCTCTTGCTGCCATGCATGATGTTGAACTCCTATCACGTTATATTCACCTGCCTATTAATCCTCCAGTTTTTACCAGCAGCACAGAAGTCAGGTTTATTTGCTTCCTTCCTCCTCTAAGCAGTGAAGCCCTCTCTGCCTCTGCCAGTGAGGCTGGTTGCTGCTCTCAGCTACATCCGTGGCTTCTCCATGCTCCCTTGAAGCAACTTGGTGAGCACCTGTCTGATCCCACAGCTTTGCAACTCTGACCTGGACCACTTTGTTCTCAAATCTCTTTGACTAACACCTGCCCTTGAAGCATTTCCACCCTAAGCCTATAAAGAAAGGCACTGACACAGTCACATCCCTGGTGGGATTTGCTCAGCTTTCCAGCCACAGGCTGATCTTCCTGGGTTTCTCGCCTCAGCTACCCATCCCAGGGTGCCTCCTGCCTTTGATGCGCTGATAAAAGCTTGTGTTAGTTTAATGCCTTCACCGAGGGAGACCAAGCAGGAGGGAAATCCTTCCCACACTCACACCGAAGGGCTTTTTGCACCCGTCGCAGTTTCATAGCCGTTCGATATGCCGAGAACTTGATGTTGTTCAAATCCGCTGCAGTAACACAGGAAAAGAAAAATAAAACCACCGTGCAACATCCTTATCTCCAGGGCAGGAAGCAACAGTTGCAATTCCCAGACACCAGCCCCACCAGCAGAAGGAGAGTACATGCAGGAGGATGAAGAGCAGAGCCTAGCAGGGGGTCACACCCCATCGTTTTGGGGGACCCTGTGCTACTGAGGAGAGCAGGTGGTCTGGGGGAATGTCACATGTACTCCATGCTGCAAAAAGGCAGATACCACTCAAACGGTTCTGTGCCAGCATACTTACCTAGAGTCTGGTACAACTCTGTCATTTTTGGGTGGTCCCAGCATGTTGTCTGGGCCTGGTGGCTGGAAGGAAAACAGATGGAAACCAAGAGTCAAGTGTTAATCAAACAGCTGCCATGACAGATTGCAAAAAAGATTTGGCCAGCACTGGGAGCAAGTAACCCACTATCCGCAGACTGAGGCTGCTACATCCCCCTGAGCACACTGCCCAGCCACAGTAGCATGGAGGATGCCCACAGGAGGATGCCCCAACTTGCTGCCAGCCCCACCTCCTTCCAGTTAGTGTCCTCCCTCATCGGGGATCTCGGCAGGCAGGGAAAGCCTGGCTCTGCCTGGCTGGGGGCAACACACTTTGCTGGAGGTCAGTGCTCAGAGTAATCTGCTCACTGCCCCTGCTCCTAATTCATCCCCAATTCCTGTTCCCACCAGGCCAGAGAAGACCACAGGCTGTGACTGGGAGCACACTTACTTGATGTAGTACGGCACTTTGTTGGGGGAAATGGCTCGTTCCCAGGGGACCTGAACAGAGGCTGCAAGGAGAGACAGGCATGTGAGATCAACATCAAACACTTCTCTAAGTTGGTGCTGTTTGCGATGCCAGCCCAGCAGGACTGTGCCAACAGGTGGGTGCCTCTGAAGAGCTGTGCCTTCCCAACTCACCAACTGGGAGTGTTGGTGCAGGCAAGGGGATGCTGCCTATAAGAGAGACACAAGCCTGCTGGTCTTGTTAGAGGTGTCTTGCCTCTCAAGACAGAGGTTCTGTATGTAGCTGAGCTAAAAACTCAGGAATAGACACTTCCTGATGCTTTTGATGATGCTCGAGGCAACACTGTGGTCATCAGTGGGCAAGGCTCGTAGCAGGAGGGATTTGGGTACACACACAGAGCACTGTCTGTTATGGCCAGGCTCAGGCACCCAAAGCGTCTGCTGTTCCCGTTACTCCTGCTTTGTGTGTCAGCTGCAGTACCTAGGGAAGATGAGGACACATCCCATTCCAGTTGCCTGCCATCCTATGTTTGTTATCTAGAGGATGGAGTCCCTTTTACAACCCTCTGCTATTTTCCCTTTTCACAGGCAGTTTATCACTTCCAGCATCTGGAGAAGTCATTCTCCCTTCCAGATGGGAATACATAGTCTGCAGAGAAACACAAGCCAACAAATCTCACTGAAGGCTGCAGACCCTACAGGGCTCAGCATTTCCAAAGACAGACCCCAGGCTCTGGAACACAACCTGCTGTAGATCTTTTGCAGGTCTGAGAACTGTCAGCCAGCAGCTCCACTGTAGAAGAGCATCCCCCTCCATACGAACAAAAACCTCCTCAACATGCACATTGTTAACCTCCAAATGTCTAACATCTGTTGTCATACCCACCGAGTCTCAGGGGCTGACACAGTCCCAGTATCACCTGGGAGCTGCTGCTGTGAGTGTCACAGCTCTGTGGTCTGAAGGAAAACCACAGTCATCTTCCACCCTTGGTCCCACAAGGTGGGGTAGCACAATGTAAACTTTGGGAGATGCCTCCTACTTTGGTTCCTGTGCACCAGGAGCTGGCCTGGGCCCTTTTCCAACTGCATGCATGACTTTGGGCTCAGTGACAGGACTGTTCTCCTGTGCCACAGCCCATACCACTCTGCAGAGGCAACCTCATGGTGGGAAGCCAGGAGGACCTGCTCACGTACAGGAGAGGAAGTGCTGAGAGCCAGGTCCAAAGTCCCGGTGGGCATCTTGGAGTTGCTTCAGGCGTTCATTTATGGAGGCCTAGAGAATTGGACAGAATAATTCAGTGGCAGTCCATCAGACATTTCAGACTGGCTTGTGGATGGACTCAGACACGCCTCAGCACACAGGTCCTCTTTGTTCCTCTCCTACTTTGGTAATCACATACCCCTGTCTGCTAAGCCTTCTACACCTCCTCCCACAGGCTGATCAGCACAGGCCACATCTCCAGCTCACCTGGATCCATACCTTCACAGATATCAAAGCAGCCACAGCTGGTACTGACACACACTCCCCCCAATTCAGATTCTTCTCAGAAAATGTTCCTCCCATTGCCTTTTCCTGATCAAGACCTCTACAGATTTACCAGCCACTTTCCTCACCCTGAACTGATGCTCTCCTCCTGTAGGAACACCAGCTGTAACATCCCTGCAGAACCTTACTTTCTCATCCTTGAAGCTCAGCAGTGACAGTCCTTCCCCAGCATCCTCCTGCCCATGGTTTATTTGCAGTGCTTTGTCCTGACTCCTTCCTACCTGCAGCTGCTTCCAGCGTGTGTTGATCTGCTCCAGAGTACGGGAATTCTCCATGCACAGGTGAACATCTGAGATGGCAAGCTGGTGTGCAAGATCATTGACCACTTTCACCCCATCCTTCATGGGGGAGAGCTCCTCTTTGAACAGCTGGAGTCCCACACCCAGGGAAACAGACACAGAGAAGGGGAAGAAGGGAAAGAAGCAGGTTTGTGATCAGGACTTGGATCCAATTCCTCTGCTACAAGCTAGGGTGGGCTAGTGGCTGCCAAACCACAGCTGACTAACCCTCCCACAGGGTACCTGATCAGGAGAAAATAAAAACAAAACAAACCAACCAGGCTGCAGATAACTCAAATCTCCTGAGAAGTGGGATGGGAACGACTCACCTATGCTGAGCCACAGTACCTGTGTAAGGTCTGTGCCATAACAAGGCACTCAGCACAGACAGTTACTCAGGACACTGAGGTCCAGAAACCACCCTCACAAGGTGAGGGGGCTGCTGGAGGGAAGGCTTGGCCCCTGAGATCCCAGGTAATGTGGCTGCATTGGACTGAGCAGTACAGGGGAGCAGCACTGTCCTCTTGGGAAGCAGAATTTCATCACCTCTGGGGCCAAGGCTAGAGCCTTCTCAGAGCCAAAAGTACCTTGGTTGACTGGATGTGCTCTGGCAAGGAGTCAATGAAGAGGTCCCCAATGGGTTCCCAGGTTTCTCGCACACTTTCAGCCTGGTCCAGTGTCGTGCTGAGCTCTTCCATGGCCCCTTTAATCTCCAGCAGCTGCTCCAGCGTTCGTTCAATGTGACGGTGCTGGTCCACACACCTGGCTGTGAGCTTCTCCCACAGCTCACTGGCCACGTTTGCCTGCTTCCAGACAAAACGGCTGATGTTTTGGATCCGGTGCCGGGGAGAAACATCTGTAAAGGCAAAGCATAGCAAACAGCAAAAAAGAGAGCTCAGCCCAGATTAGAGTGGGGCAAGTGATAGAGGGAGGACAGGGAAATGAGAGAGGAAAAAATATAGGGAAAACTGGAAAGAGGGAGAGGAAAACAAGTAATAATAGTATCCATCTCTGCACCAGCTCCTCTAGGTATCCCGCCTTCCCACAGACACCTGCCCACTGCTCCCTCTCTGTTCTCACAGGCAGAAGTCACCCTACCCCACAGCACATCAGATGCTGTCTCACAGGGTGCCCCCCATCATGGGCTGCACCAGCAGAATTGCCCGTGCCAATCTGACCTTCAGCCAAAGGACTGGGAACAGCCTGGAACATGGTGCAAGGCAGAGCATTAATGTGCCTCTTTGTACCAGACCAACCACCTCCACTCCATCCTCTCCTGGCCAGCTCAGGAGGAGCTGTGCTATGAGAGAACTAGGAAGGAGGAGCTCCACAGACCTTTGCTTTCCAAGGTTGGCTCTTCTAACTCCTCGAATGGATGCTGGGAAAGGAAAGCTTGTGCTGACTCCAAGACAGAGTAAATGTATGGTCCGCGAGACTTCACTTCTTCCATGAAAGCCTGGAGACCAGAGCATAGAGATGAGACAGCAAGCTGAGCCAGAAAACTGTGCCCTGCTGCCCCCTTGCCAAGCACTGCAGTGACATATTCATCCCAGGGCCCAAACCTCACTGGAGACTCAGAGAGAAATTTTTTTTGCAGTTCAGGGAAGGGATGACCACCTGCCAGAAGGTGGCTCCTGCAGAAGTTTGGCCTGCAGCTTTGCTGGAGTGGGAAGACAGAACCGTGAGCCCAGAAGGGTGTGTTGAGCCAGGGCTGCACAAGAGGAACTGCTTTATTTGTGATGCCTTCACAGACACCGCTTGAGGATGCTCCTCACTCATGCAGTGAGAGCATTGCCATGCAAACAGTCCTTACAGCAGCTGTTCAGCAACAGGTCCAGCTGTTGCAGGAGCAAGGAGAGGAACAGCAGGATGCCCCAAAGCAGCACATCTGCCAGGGAAGACTTGAGGTTTAGTATGTCCTCTCCTCCCCTCCAACTGCAACTCCCACACTGCTGTGGTCTGCTGGATGGGCTGTTTGTGCACCAGAGAAGTGGCTAGATGCAGCAAGGATGAGGGATAGCAACAGTAAATAACAGATTATTTTTGTTTTCTTGGTAAAAACAACTAAAGCCTAACAGTCACTGGCAGTGAGAAGAAAATGATCTGACCATGGGAGCAGGAAATATGCTGGTATTTCAGATATGATAATATATTATTGCAGTAATGAGTCATATCCCAACCACCAGGTTATCCTTGAACCAAACAGCTGCTTCAAGCCCCAGGATCCCAAAAGCAGAGGCCAGTGAGAGGTAATTCCCTCTGTTACAGAGGTAGGACATAAGGAAACAACTAGAAGTGCCAGGGCCCACTACCAGCTGCAGCACCTGCAGGTGTCTTGAGGCTGTAATGCAGGTTTATTGTCTAAACCTATTTGGGCTCTGTCTGTCCATGCTACAGGTATTTGCTACAGACTCTGCCTTTCCATGGGAAGCAGAGAGGGAGACAGTCAAGGACTGGCGCTCTCACAGGCTGTGGGCGTGGGCTGTGATATGAGGTAGGGGTCCCAGGCAAGGCTGCCCACCTGCAGCTCATCACAGCAGTGAAGAACAGCAGGGGAGATGTGAGAGAACTTACCGCATGTGTCTCCTTTTCCTGCTGTACCAGAAGGACGTCACCCCGCAGGGGCAGCTGTGCCGAGAGCTCCTCATCCTTCTGCCCCAGCCAGTCTATGATCTCCTGGAGAGGCACCTGCAGTTTCCCACTGTGGTCAGAAAAGGCCTCCAACCGAGCCCTGACAGGAGAGTAAGGACAGTGGGATGGTGGTCAGACAGACAGGAGAGAAGAGCAAGTCCTCTGGGAAGGGGAGGCACAGCACCATGGCTGGGGTGGTGACCCTTGGGGATCACCAGGACTCCACCAGTGACTGGCAGCATGCCTTAGCATGTGCTGTGCATGACCCTCAACCAGCACAGATGCTGTACTGCCAGGTGAGGTGAAGCATGGAGGCACTGGGGAGAGGAAAGTCTGAAGCTATTCTTCACCCTGGAGCCCGGAGCAGAGGACAGAGTCACTCTGCTTTTGCCTGTGGGTCGGAACTGTGCTCTGGCTAGCACAGGGGGCTTGGGTTGGCATTTACATGTCTGGGCAGCTTCCAGGAGCCTTGAATTAAGGCAGGAGACAATTAACATGCCCCAGTTAAGCTCTCCATCATGCTGGCTGTGGAGCTGCAATCTCTGACAGTCTGGAAGGCATATTGCTCTCGCACAGTGGAGAGGGCTCCCAGCAAAGGGACAAGCACAGAGGAGGTAGAGGCAAGACTGTGGGGCAAAAAGAGACAAGCTGCAGAGATGGCAGAGGATAGAGTGAGCAGCAGAAAGCAAGCAGAAGTGAAGGAGGGGAGGGAGGAGAGGACAGGATGGGTGGAAAGAGAATAGATGATTTTCAGTCTAAGGACAAAGATTCAGAAGTCTGTGGACAAGGCGGGGGGACTGAGCCAAGGTCACTGTGAATTCATGTGCCTCATCAAGCAAAAAAGTTCAAAAACCTCCTGACAAGCACATGCAGCAGGCAAGGCTGGGAGGCTAGGCCAGCCCCAGAGCTTGCTCCAGGCGGGAACTCTTACCGAAGGCTGTGGGATTTCTTTTTTATCTCGTTCCAGCAAAGATTCATCTCCAGAGGGGCCTGGGGCCTGGCAGCACTGCTTGGAGCCCGGGGGTTTACACACGAAGGTCCTGCACCATCCTGAGAGGCTTCAACCTGGGCAGAAACAGAACCACACTGCACCCAGATATCGATGCCTGGTGCTTTGGGCACTTGCCCACCTACACTTCTCTGTCCTGACCCTGACTGGTTTTTCTGCTCACAAGGGGCTGCCCTTGGTGGTCTGGTAGCAGCTCCTGGGAAGCTCATGGCTGTGCCTGGAGGAAGGATGCAGTGCCAGCTTCAGGAGCACTAAGAGCAAAGGTTGAGGGAAGGGCTTACTGCACTTTTCCAGTTCTCCTCAGTTATCCAGCAATGAGCTTATCACCCTGCTAGCTGTGAAATTAGAGCTGGCCCTTAAGTGTCACAGTCCCTGTGGGCTAATGGTGATTTCTTTCCATGCTATACAGGGCTGTTAACCTTCGAGAAGAGGCCGGTCCTGTTGTTCCTAGGGACCAAGGGGATCTGCCAACCTCCTTTATGCCATCCCCAATAATGGGAGTTGTCACCTGCTCCTCTACACAAGCTCAAGGATATTCCCTGCCTGCATGGCTAATCTGAGAAGCCACTTCTCCTCCACAAATGCTGCTTCTCCCCCGCACCTCCCTAGAATGAGCAGTGGTGGGAAGGATGCTCCAAAAGGCCACGGAGAAGATGACAGCAAATCCCAACCCAGCCACATGAAGGAAGCACACTTTGCACTGTGCCACCCAGCTGGGAACACTGGGTGCTGATCCCTGGACAAAAAATCCTTGGTGGAAACCTCTCCTAAGCCTTTAGCACTGTATCATGCTCCTGCCCACGATGGCACAAAGACATTGTTGCACATGCTGGTGACAGCAACACACACCAGCAAGATTAGAAGCACCTCACATAGGACTCTGAGTGAGAGGGGATTTTCTCTCTGGAAAGCATAGCTGCTTGTGCAAAACACATGGACACATTTCCACAAGTGAGATACTGACGTGCTTTGTTGGAGAAATGACAGCATTTTGATAGAATGCTATTCCGATATTAGAGCTCATCTGTGATAATTATCCCCAGGTGCTTAATCAACCATAATTAAATGTGTTAGCACTTCCTCAACAGCACATACAACAGGCACCCCTTTGCCAGATAAAGGCAGATGCATTTGAGGGAAAGCATGTGTAGGTATTTGCTGCTTGTCCTGTCCAAGGAATTGTAGAGGTATCCAGAGGACTGATCCAGCCAAGCCAAGGAAAACAACAGACAGGGGAAAGCCACCAGACAAGGAATTTGGCTGCACAGATAAAAATATCCCCTCCACACCAGTTCTCAGAGAGAAATCAAATGATTGCCAAGATTGGTGCTAAGTTTGATTCATCTAAAAACATCTAACAGGCTGTTCGCTGCCTTCCCATTCTGCCACTCCAGGATCATTGAGAAAACGAAGAAAAGCATCACCCACAGAGTTCACAGGATTCTTGGGGCCATGAATAATAATCCATTCAAGCTAAAACTGCTACTTGCACATAGCAAAATCAATACTTTGCATGTGCAGATCCTCATGGCACTGAAGTAGGTCAGTCCCACAGCACTGCCAGAGAATGCTCCAGCCCTCCTCTCTATCCAGAGATACCCATGCAGAGGATCAGCTCTACCTGGCTGCAAGTGCAGCTACAGCACAGCTCTGCAGACAACACATCCTCCCAGACTTTTTCAAGATGTTAAAAGCCCACGAAGCCTGTGACTCACAGAGTAAGCCCAGTAGATAAGCCTGTAACAGTGACCAAGCAGAGGGCAGGTGTTGAGTACCACCTTCCCTAAGACAAAACCCCTGCAAGCAAGGAGAGAGGAAAACCAGTGCTTTCCCTCTGAGCATCCCCTAAGCATCCTTTCCCCAGAACCCCAGCAGCAGCAGCAGCCTGAACCCACATTCCCCCTCCATCCCTGAGCAACTTCATTTTCAGGCACAGAACACTCACGCAGGCTCTGGCAAGCGCATCTATCTACCTGTGCTCAGCCACAGATCCGCCACAGGAACACTCAGCTCCGCTGGAGGGGAAGGCATCACCTGCCACCCCTCTGGGAGCACCAAGCAGCACCCAGGAGGGCAGGAGGCAAGCACTGGGTGCCCAGCAGAGCAGGATGCCCTGAGCACTGACCCCCCAGGAATGTGGAGGGGGGCGGCAGTGCCTCACAGCCAGCCTCAATCCCAGCTTTGTCCAGTGGCATTCCAGCAGCCTCCAACCTACCTTAACCCCGTGGCTGCCCTCAAAGCACAAAGGGGGCAGAGATCTGCCAGCTGCAGGGCAACCCCACGTGGGAAATTAGGTGTGTGCAGAGTCATTGCTGCAGCCACTGGGGAAGATCCATCTCTGCGAGATCATGGCAAAGGTGATGGGCTGGGATGGGGTGACCAGCAGAGACCTTGCCCTCAGATGCTGAAGCACATGCAGTGCTGACAGAGGTGTTTGGCAGGGAAGAGATGTACTAAAAAAATGGTCTCGGCAAGTTTCAGTTAGAGATGGCCTCGTTGTTCCCCACGTGCCCTAGCACAGTGCTGGGTACCAGCACAGATGTTCCTGCCAGCCTGGACTGGGTGCAAATAGTTTCTTTTTGCCAGAAGGCTCTGAGCTGGCTTCTTGTGTCCCCCACAGTCCTGCCACCCGACATTGTTTCCATGCTCTCCTCCACCTACAGGAAGGGAAAGAAAAGCTCCCTGTATCTGTCCCTCTCTTCCCCTCCTTCCCTGCCTGTACATCTGACTGCTGCTGACCCTCCCCCTGGGACCAGCACAGCCACCCTCCTCTCCTCATCACCTCAGGCCCAACAGATGCAAGACCAGCACAGAGGGCACATCAGCATGGCCAGGGCACGGCTAGGTTGTCTGCAGCCTGCCAAGAGCTTTCAGAACAAGCAATGAAGGCTGTCTCCTAGGTGGCAACAGCTACACCTGAAAGAAGGAGTGCACCTTTGAACAAGGTCGGCTGTCATTAACCTTGCTCCAGCTCCCCTCTCCTCTACCAGCAAATCCCACAGGGCTCTGACCCCCTCACAGAGGCTTGGACTGCCCAGGCAGGTCAGGAGGGCATTTACCTGTTCATCTGGTTCTATCCCTCTCCCTCCTCACTTTGTTTCCCACACTGTTCATTAACCATCCATGCACTGAGCCAGCAGCAGCACTCTAACAGACACCCTGGGGTCAGTAAGTCCTGACTCAGCTACCAAGAGCCTGCCCTCCTGCCTCATTCACACATACTGGATGGAGCCACTCCAGACAGCTGTGCCTTCCTCCCTCAGACCCTGTCTCCCTGGGGCAGGATGGATCCAGGCTTATGGCAAGCCACAGGAGGGAGGAGCCCTTGCTTTTCATGTTTGAAGCATGATGAATAAGGAAAAGGCAGAGCTGAGACCTCAAACACTGTTGAAAGAACACTGCCAGCACCCAAGGAAACTCTGGCACAGGCTACAGGCAAAGCAGGGGCCAATGCTCTAGCAGAGCCGAGGCAGCATTTCCCCAGCCTAAAGGTGCTAAACCAGCTGATGACAGCTCGGTGCAGAGCACCCGCAGCTTTGCAGACAATTGCCAGCACACTTTTCTGTTCCTCACTCTGCCCTGCCATTTACCCAGGCATCCCCAGAGACCTTCCCCTCCGGCAAGGAGTCTGGCCTGTCGGCTCAGAGACCCTGGGGGAATGAGGAGGGAGACCAACAGTGGGAGCACACACACTCTGTTCCTCAAGATAAGTAGACTAGAATGAGGTCAGATTCCTCCTCTGCCTTACAGCATTCACCAGGGGCTTATTTCCAAGCTCTTCTCTGCAACCAGGAAGGTCAGAAATCTACATTTTCAGAAAGAGCTGACATTTTTCCAAGTTTCCAGGAAAAAGCCAACCAAATACATAAGAGCTATATTAATGGTAGCTTCTTGCTTTTTATTTTGAAAGAAGCTTGAAATCCAGCTCTGCAGGTTATCTCTTCCTCTACTTTGGGAAACACTTTGCAGCCTGAACTCTCGAGGAGAGCTAACATTCTCATTAAGTGCAAGATGACGGGGGACTAGGGCTAACAGCTTTGCCTGCCACCAGGAACAGAGGACCTGGTTTGCTCCACAGACATTTGCAACCTCTGCAAAAAGCTGCCATGAGAAAGGCTCACAGACCCAGCTCTTACCTGAGACAGCGGAGGGACAGTGCTGCTGTGCTGCGCCTGGCCTGGGATGTGCCACTCAGGACATCGTGGGAGGACATAGAGCCATTCCTGCATCACCAGGGGCTGCATTAGAACTGATGTTCATGGGGATGGAGACAACTCTGGGCACGAGCACCTGAAAAGCAGCGTTAGAGTCCCTGGGTCAGCTTGCACCTCCTCATGGAACTGATCCCTTCCCAGCTGCCTGGAGCGCTGCCTTTGTGGCAGCTGAAGGCTACAAAGGATGCATTTTTTTAATTTAATATATTTCTAATGATGTTTTAATATTGTTTCATCTAAATGTCCAGCCTCTTTTTGCATTTGATTATGCAACTTGCTATATTGATACCCTGATAGTAAGTCCCCACAGAACATGTTGCATTTTTAAAAAGGGTTGTGTTTCTTGCACTACACAAGATGCACATAGTTTAAAGGATGGGAGAGGATGTCACTGTCATATCCACTGTTCTAGTTTTGGTTGGCTTAGTGTTAAATTACTTCCTAGTAGATGGTATAGTGCTAGGTTTTTTAGTCCAGAACATCTTACATCCCCAGAACAGACAATATTTTCAAACATACTCACTTTTCCTTTCATGTTCAGAAGGCAAATTGCTGAAAGCCTTAGCCTTATGCATCTCATACTTGCATCTCACTCTATCAGCTACCTTTTTATGAGTTTTTACTCATTACAAGTTACAAAATTCCCTTTTTTATTATACCCATTTTTGAACTGTATGACCTGTAAAGCCAGTTAGCAGTGGCCCCTTCACCCTCCTATAGATTGAAAATGCGACCTCTGGTCATAACACTGCTGGGTTTTGTTATTTGGACTCTGAATAAGCTAAAATAGTGATTTATCTCACTGCCAACATCATCTCAGCTTTACAGAAAGCCGAGGGAAGTAAAGCCCAGAGAAAACAGTGCAGGGTAACACATACTTAACTCTGAAATTCCTATAACTGAAGCACAGTCCCACAATTCTGCATTTGACCATTGGCAGCGGGATGAAAGGAGCTGAGCACTCACACATTCAGAGCAGGGTGGAGACTTCACATGCAAAAGCTGTGAACACTACACAGGGCTTTGCCCAGCCCAGACCCAGCACATGGTCACATGCACAAATGAAGAGAGATCTATCAGTATTGCCTGTGATGAGTCAACAGTGCTGTGTTGTCTCCTGTCCAACCCACTGCCTAACTTGATGATAGCGCTCCCAGTTTTAGGAAGTAAGGATCACCTGCTCCAGCAGGCAGACTTCATGTTTAAGCAGAGATGAGGCTGCTTCCATGTACAGAGAGAACGATGCTGATGGAAGGAGGACATAGTATCGTAGAATGTTAAGGGGTTGGAATGGACCTTAGAGATCATCTAGTCCCAACCTCCTGCCCTGGGCAGGGACACCTCCCACCAGAACAGGTTGCTCAAGGCTTTATGCAACCTGGATTTGAGCACTGCCAAGGTCATTGGCTCCTTCACACTCAGCTCAGCTGGACAGCTGAGAATCTTCCTGCTTGGTCCTGGCGGAGCAGGAGCAGGCAGCACATCCTGCACAGGCAGCAATCACACTGGGCAGACAAGTGAGGAGAAAGGCCCCTGGCCCCGGGACACACTGCATGTCTCTCACACTTTCACATCCCTCACTTCCCTGCCTGAGCTTTCACTGCCTCTCCCCCCTTCATTACACACATTAAGAGAACAGATTATCCTGTTAGGATTTTTTTTAATCTCTTAGCAATTTTTACAGCCATAATTCTCTCCCTTTCCTGCAGAACAGCCTGTGCTGAGCTCTCAAACATGGTGACAATCCAAGGTCCTGTCCTCTCCCCTTCCCACCCCTTTGCACCAATGAACATTGCAGGCTGTGCATCACAGCATCCTTGACCTGCTCCTTTTCCCATAGGATTATGAAAGGATTACAAGGACACATTAATAGTTATCAATTCCAGGGTCTTCAAAGCCCCTCAACCTCTTGGGGAAAATTCACCTCAGGCAACTCCAAGGGTATAGTAGATAATTTCTGACAGCAGGTAACACCACACCCTGTTCCTCCAGTGCTTGTGCTATTTAGGGTCTGAGCTGTTCCTCCAAATGACCTTTGGATGATGTGTAATCTATCAGAGATACAATTCTCAGGGAACAAAGGGTATTTTGCATCAAAGCCTCTAACA
>NW_008683243.1:21735-36672 GCF_000695815.1 Acanthisitta chloris
AATCCATGGCTTTTGCAAATGAGTTTCTGTGATGTCTTGTTACAGCTGCCATCCTGAGGCCTCAGTTTTTCTGTGGCACAATGCAAGGAAATTGCAGTAATGTGTGCTGGCCAGTCAAGTTCAGCCAACCCTCCAACACCACACATAGGGGCTCTCCACTTGTCCCTTGCTCCTCCCACCAGCACTGCAGAATGGCAGCAATACTGGGAAGGTCACTAGCTCTACTCTCACTGTATTTTGCTAAGTGATAGATCTTCATGCACAGAGCAGGTGCAGTTCTGGAGACAGAGGTGGGTAAACCTCATCCTACAGGTATCTGTGAGTAGGACGTGGGGGATCTCCATGCTCTCTGCCAGCATTATGGAAATAAGCACAACTGTCACTACACTTCCTGAGTGCTGGGCTCCTTGAACTCCTTCAGGGATGACAAGACCCATCAGGACACAGAGCTGTGACACAAGCTAGTTCAAGGCAGCTGTCACAGAACAAGACTGAGCTACAAAGCTGAGTGCCAAACAAAGGCCACCACCTCATCACGTCCTGTGCAAATACCACACAGAAACACTACTGCAGGTTTGATGGCAATTGCTTAGCTTCTCTTTGCCACTCTGCAGTAGCAAAGACAAAGCCCAGAGGTGAAGAACCCAAGAAAATGTGGAAATAGCTGTACAGCAGCCAGCACAAAGGAGGACATTCAGTGGGAGAAAGAGACAACCAGACGGAGAGGCACGTCTGCTGGCAAACCAACAGCTACACGTGATCCCTTGCCAAATTCCCTGCTATTACAGGAACCAGGCAAGGAGAAATGCTCTTGGTCTGCTCTGCTTCTCTGCTGAGGTACACAAAATAGCTCCAGCTCTCGCACTTCTACTTCCATGTTTCACAGCAGCACTGTGTCTGGGCACTGCAGCACGTGGAGCAGATATTTTATGGGTGTTTCCTGGCTAAATGTTGATTTCCTAATGCCTACGCCAAGGGATAATATCAATCAAAACAGATCTAAGTGTTGACAACGAAAACTATCATCCCCATAGCCTACTACAAGTCTCTGCTTGAAAAGGAGTTGAAAAATCCTTCTTTGGAGGACTCAGGGAACAATGTGGTCACGCAGTCCAAACAGATTTAAAGCAAGGTTGGTCCCCTAGGCATGTTTCTGTGCAAGAACAACAAACCTCAAGGCCCAGGCGAGCAGAAGCAGGTGAGAATTTCCACAGGAAGCAGTCTCAGAGTCAGCATGGAGCAGGCACTGGGGCACTGCACTCATACTGCAGAGAGAGAAAGGAGTGAAACCTTTTCCACTGATGTGTCTCACCTGATCTTTGCTGGAGGTCCCACTCTAGCCCAAAGGTGGTCAGATTGGTCCTCAGAAGGATCAGGTACAACCTTATTACATGATACTACTCTGCATCCTCCCACAATAAAAGCACACAAGAGTTGCCTTTGCTCTCTGCACACCTTAAGAAAGGAAGCATTAGGTCTTTCACAGTGCTCTGTCACAGCTTCCAAACACTTTAGCAACCAAGCCACCACCATTTAGCCTAGTTGAGACCATGATGATCCTGTAGTTGAAAAATAAGAAAGCCAAAAATCTTGGCATTACATTTCAACAGTTAAATGCTTGGGCACAAGGGTGTATTAAAAACAAAATAGTTGCTTTTTCCCTCCTCCTACATGAGCTGTACCAGCCACAAATTCAGCTCTGGAGAGCCTGTCTCACTGCTTTCCAGGCAGTCTGACAAAGGCAGCCACAATGACCTTTGCTCAACTAGTTCTGCTTCAACTCTACCACACAACTTACTGCTCCACTCAGGGATCTCTGTGCTCTTCCTGCTTTACAGACCTGCTGCAGCTGCCACCCTGGCTGGCTGGAGTGGCTGTGTCCCATCTCCTGCAGCATCTCTTCTCCATCCCAGCCAAAAGCTGAGAGCTCATCACCACTGCACAATCTAGCTCTGCAGTTTTGCTGCATTTGTTTAAAATCCTCCTGATACAAACCCATATCCAAACTCTCCCAGGCATCAAGGGAGTGCACACTGCAGCTGACCTGTATCACTAAAGGTAACCCCCAGGATTAGGGACCTGGCATGGAAGCTAAAATCTAAGGTCAAACGTTGAATTTGCAGGTCTCTACCACATATAACAGCAGCAAACACAGCAAATAGAACAAGAGGCTTATGCTTGGAACTGCTAATTTCCTCCAAAACATTCTTTCTGGGATGAAACTTTCCACTTCAGATCTTAGCTTATAAGGAAAAAAAATTTGGGAATATTTTGAGGCAAGACAGCTCAGGCTTTATCCCATGAGGGGAGTAGAAATACAAACATGTTTCCTGCCACTGGAAATGTTAATGACTTTGTTGTTGTTTAACTTACTGTACAAGAGAAGTAATAACATTTTGGCTCAGCATGTTCAGTGTCCTTTAAGGGGAAAGGTGGGAGGCTTGTGAATATTTCAGAGTTCAGCTCCCATGTAGATGCCAACAAAGGGAGCATTCCCAGGCTGTCAGACAGCAGGACTCCCTCAACAACCTAATAGCATATCCTGTTTCAGAAAAAAATGGGTTTTTTACTCATGTAAGTAAATAGTTTAAGCCTGAGATCGAGGGCCAGATGACCTACTTCCCAAGACCTCACTGGTCAAGGTTTGGTGAGAGAAAACGAAGAAAAATCTTTGTCCCACTGGGACAAATGTACAGACAACACAACTCCCTCTTAGAGCATGGGCCCTTAGTCTCCATCTCTACAAACCAGAAGAGATACCCAAACACACTCCTTACAAAAATAATCCCAACAGTCTTCTGGTTCTTATGTATTCCTGTGTACAACAGGGGAAAGGGGAAAAGGACTGTCAGCAATCTTCCACATGAGTGGGAATTTTCAAGCCCATCATCCAAGGGCTGAAAACTCCAGATGCCAAGGCTGCAGCTTCCACCAAAGGACCAGGTCCCCTTTATTAATTATAATCAAAGGTCCTTCAGTTAAGCACCTGTCCTTAAGAAGTAGCATAAAATCTTTGCTGTATCTGGCAGTGACCAAGTAGCACAGAAGACATCTGCTCACTGAGGTTGGGTGAAGTAGGGACTGACATCTACTGAGCTACTTTTTTGAATGACCACTTGGACCTTGAGCTCACAACTAAAATGTTATTTTCATTCAATGGGTAAACAGGTGTCACACATCTAAATAAAGCAGCAGCATCTCTTCCACTGGCTCACTCGCTCTCCATTTTCCCAAGCAACAGAATATTCACATGAAATCTCAAGCTGAAAAATTTCACCAGTTAGTCTTGCACTAGGAAACTGTGATGATGTCCCCAGCTAACCAGGTGAATGTGGGTGTATGTCACAGTATGTCACAACATGGCCATGCAGTACTGACTACCCTTCTCTCTGCTTAAAAATAACTTATGGGAATTTATTTAGGAGGATTGAAATCTAAATTTTTTCACATGTCATTCCAAACTGCCAGCTGGGTTTTAAGTTGTACCCGTCAAAGCTCACTTTTCCTAGAAATTTTTCCCATCTCTTCTCTTCTTTTGATTAAAGTACTGCAAGTAATGACTCAAGCACCCAGAGGACCCAGCTGTAAGCCCACAAAGCTGGACACAAAGAAATTGCTGTCTGATAGACCTGACAGATGAAAGGAGCAGGGGAAGGAGCAACTTGCCAAAAGAGACAGTGGAGGGAGGGGAGGCAATAACTTGCTTAATGAAAGAAGGTTGCTCCAACCATAAAGGTTGAACCCAGTTCTTCAGACTTGGCTCCTGTAGCCCTGAAACCTGCACAAATACCCACTGAAAATCTCAAGTCATGTCTTTGTCTTTCCTATAAGCATCTGAGCTTTCCCTTCCCTGCTGTTGGAGGCAGGAAACAAGTCTTGCTGCATAGTGCAAAGCACATCATCCATTTACCATACTGTATAACTGATCAACAACAGTGGGAAGAGCACACTCACCACTCAGCGATGGCTAAGGCGATGCTGCACTGACTTCTGGCTTCCTTGGCACTTTGTTTCTCATTCTCAGTGTAAAACTGGTAACTGTTTCTCTAAACTGAATATTCCACCTTGCCCTCAAGTTTGTCTATATAATAAACTCCCAGTCATAGCATGAGGTTCTCTGGCCTTCTCAGGCCACGAATTTTATGAGCAAGTTATGCACCCCATGAAGTCACATTTCCTTTCCTTTCTTGACCTTATTTTTATACTAGGGGAAACAGCAAAGGAACATGGGATGGAGCTATTTGGGCTCAATTCTGAAAAGCTCAATTTCATCTTTATACATCTGTGAAAATTAGGGTCTTTTGAAGACCAAATTCTTTCTGGTCAGTATGTCTTGTTTCATGAGACTTAGAAATCCTTTTATCTTAGGCTAAAGTGGAGGCCTTGAACATATTTTCTCAAAATATGGTCACATTCAGATATTCACCATATGTCACCAGAACTCAGGGCTCTTGTTTGAACCCATTCACTTAATCCCTTCCCTGTCTCACTTTATTTAGTCATATAAAGAGCCACTCCAACCTGAGCAACCCCATTCACAGTTACAGTTCTGGCCAGTTTTAGTCAGCAGCATTGATCTACCTCAGGTATTAATCCAGAGACATGGTCCTCATCTCAATTTCTTCAGTTAACAAAGAAGACTTGAGCACAGCATCACATCACAGAGACTACTCAAACAATCTCCCATCCCAGATGCAAAATGAGATAGTTTGCAATTACAATTATAGTCCAGTCCCTTTCCAGAGGGCCATCACATGCTTGTTGTTTCCAGAGCTTGGCCAATTCCCACAGCAGCAGAGAAAGCAGCTTTCAGCACAGGGAACTGGCAGGGGGTATGTGAGATGGCACCAGAGCCATGACAGGCACATGAGCTACACATGGCTGCTAGGAAAACAGAAACCCTCCCGGCACAACTGAACCTTGGAGCTGGGACTTCACCCAGCTTCCTCAAAAGGGTACTATGGCTGGACAGGAGAGGCCATCAAAGAGAAGAATCGAGCAAGAACTCTCACTAGTCCAGACAGATCAGTGAGCAGCAGTAGGAGAGGTGTGAAGGACCTTAGATTAGGGCACAAGGAGAACAGACCAACAAAAATTTAACTAGACCTTTTTTTTCAACACTGAAAAGCAAAATCCAAACAAACATTGGTTTCTCCCAGAGGCAGCATGGCATTTAAAAGTGTGGGAGTAACTGCTCCACACCCCTGTCACTGCACATGGGTAATCTCAGCATTGAGACCCCACGAATACAACACTGGCAATTCCACCAGTGGAGCTGGAGGGAGGACTGAACAGGCTGGACTGGGAACATGTAATAATCTGTG
This sequence comes from Acanthisitta chloris, assembly GCF_000695815.1. Classification (NCBI taxonomy): domain Eukaryota; kingdom Metazoa; phylum Chordata; class Aves; order Passeriformes; family Acanthisittidae; genus Acanthisitta; species Acanthisitta chloris. Next base: position 27,060 of record NW_008683243.1, read on the forward strand.
ACAGTAAATCTTGACAAACTACAGCCCAGGCTGCCCTGTCTGGCATGGAGAGGGAGGCAGAGTGCTGAGCCCCGGGGAGCAAGAAGGGTCCTGTACTTCCTGCAGTCAGTCAGTGCTGTCTGCATCAAAGGGAAGGTCAGTGGTGGCAATATAAGACCTTCAGAAGAAGGAGGAGGAATGAATGAAAGGCACTGGAGAGAAGCTGGGGGAGGGGAGGGCGGACACATGAAGGAGCAAGGCTGGACTGTGTAAGGTAGTGAATGAAAAGGGCAGGGCTGGCAGTGTAGCCTGATCCTTGCTTGCTACTTGAGAAGTATTTGGGTTCCTGCCTTGCCCTAGTGCCTGATCCTCCCAAGAAGATGCTAGAAGGCCACCACCATGCACCCTGCCCTGAACAGTCCTTCAGATCAGGCACAAACACTGCCAGGGTAAATAAGCCTTTAGTGTGTAAAGAATCAGAGCTGGTGAACCTGGGATGATACTATTGTTTGCCTTGGGAATCCGCATCACTTACTGGTCCCTAGCCTCTCCCTTGTGCAAACGATCTTGGTCACCTCTCTAGCTCCCACTCTGACACCCTTTCTTTCTTCCCTGCAAGTTTCCTCACCCAAACATACGTGGACAGTGTTGCTGTGAAGGGACACACACACACACACAGAGCCCGTTTCCGAGGTTAACCATCTGACGATTCCCCTTTACCAGCCCAGTGGGAAACAAATTCTGTCATGGCCTACCTTCCGAGTCCACCAGGTCAGAGGCGCAGGGGCAGCAGCCGGCAGCGCTCCGGAGCTGGGAGTGGGGCTGTGCGTGTGAATCAGCAGAGCAGCCCCTGTGACAGGGATGCATGCTGAGGCTGAGCACTGCTGGCTGCACGCGCCTCTCCTCCTCCACCGCCCCGGCTGCTGGGTTGCTATGCAATCACATCACCGGGAACAGCATCTCTCCAAGCCTCCGAAGAGATACCCTTGACTCGGCAAAACACAGGAGGAGCAAGGACGATCCCACAAAGTGCCCGGCCCTGTGGAGATCGGCCGGCGATCGATCCGGAGGAGGGGAGGGAGAAGAGTGGAGATGCAAAGACAGACACGCACGGGAGGAGGAGACAAAATACACATGGAGAGGGAGAAGGAAAAGGGAGGAGGGGAGATGTACAAACACACGAAAAGCGCTGTGGTCTGACCTCTGGGGACCTGACACCGGCTGCTGGGCTCAGACATGCTTTCGCTGATTGCCGACATCTCCTACTGCCTTGCAGGACTGGCGTCTCTCATTTCAGGTTAGATACAGCCATGCATGTGCTGGAAAACGCCAGACATATTCCCCTCCCTTCTTAACCACAATTTGGGTATCTGGCATAAGATTTATTCACCGAAAAATAGCCCGTTTTAAAACTAAAGTTAAGGATCAAAACTGGGATAATCACTTAATCTTGGATATGCTTCATGTTCTTCTTTACTTAAAGAAAAATAAGTAAAGGAAGAGCCAATTCTCCAAGCTAGGGGGATTTTTTGAAAGGTCATAGAATCATAGAATCTTAAGGACTGGAACGGACCTTAGAGATCATCTAGTCTCAACCCCCTGCCATGGGCAGGGACTAGAGCAGGTTCCTCAAGGCCTCATCCAGCCTGGCTTTGAGCACAGCCAGGGTTGGGGCAGCCACCCCTTCCCTGGACAAAGGTCAGGGTATCTTGTCTCAGCTTGCAAGAAATAGAAGGATTTGAGCTGCTAACTTGTCTGAGGACATAGTTTACAGTTCTTTGTATCATGCCACCCAAGGATTTCAAATTACTCAAGTTGCCACTGAAGTTATTCTCATACAGCACAAAAATAAAACATTAAAGTACTTGGTCAGAAAGAAGATTCAAACCTGATCCCAGACCCTGTATTTTAACCACTAGATTGTCTCAGCCTCTCCATGGGAAAATTGAAACTTGGGAAACACAATCTTCCAGGTCCTTGTCAGCCTTCAGTAACAACCTTAAATAAGCCTTAGCCCTTTTCCTCCAGAGCTGACAGTCTGATGTTGCTCATTTTCTACTCATACAGTCATGTTATACAGAAATATCAGTGCTGTTTATGAACATTGTCCATTTTCCTGCATTTATTCCTCACCTCAGGTGTATCTCAAAATTTGAGTTTATTTGGCTCCTTCAGACCCAGCAGAGAACAAACATATAACAAACAGCTTCACAATTCCACTACATTCCTGAAAATCACTTCTGGCCAAACAACCTCACTCTCAGCAATGGAAATCACAACTGGCAAACTCCTTGCAGAGGCACAAGGCTTCCTGTGGGCTGAGGAATGTTGGTCAGGAAATGGTGCTGCATAGAGTGGCAGTGCCCAACCTGCCTCAGCTGCCACTGCTGGGCCCAGCGTGGTGAGGAGGCCAAGTCTACCTCTCAGCCACTTTTGATAAGCTTAAAGCAAAATTTTCTAATCCCACACCATTGTTGGAAGGTGGATGCAAAGGGATCAAAAGCTTTTCTAGGTCACCAGTTTAAGCCTGGAGAAGTCAGCCAGAATATAGTTGATCCTTAATAAAATGCACTTGAGAGAAGCACACCTCAAGAAGCCAGTATGCTCCTCATAATGGTACCAGCTAGAACCTGTAACAGGTGGGTGGCTGACCCTGAGGAACTTCTCCTGTCATCCTAGGTATCATTGTATCATAGAATGTTAAAGGGTTGGAATGGACCCTAGAGATCATTTAGTTCCACCCCCCAGCCCTGGGCAGGGACATCTCCCACCAGACCAGGTTGCTCGAGGCTTTATCCAACCTGGCTTTGAACACTGCCAGACTTGGGGCAGCCACAGCCTCCCTGGGCAACCTGTGCCTGTGTCTCACCACCCTCACAGGAAAAAACCTCTTCCTAATATCTAACCTAAATTTCCCCTCTTTCAATTTATACCCATTACTCCCTGTCCTATCACTGCAGTTCCTAACAGAGTCCTCCTCCAGCTTCCCTGGAGGCCCTTTGGATACTGGAAGGTTGCTATGAGGTCTCCACACAATCTTCTCTTCTGGTAGGTGAACCAGGAGTCAGGAGAGCCCATCAGCACACAGTGAGGCAAGATGTACAGAAAACTCATGTAACTACATTGAAAAGAGATTTTTAAATAGCAACCTTCTTATAGCTGGTTCCAAAAGGAGCAACAGTGAATACTTTGAGTGCCAACCCAAGAATACTTACTCCACATACCTTCTGCTTTTAAAAGCTTCTTCAATAGCTTCTGCTTCCACAACAGCTGTACTGATGCAACGAAACTCTTTCTGAAAAGCTGTATTTAGACCAAAAAATAGATATGGATAGGAAGACAGAAACGAGCAGAATCTCTTCTGGGTTATTTTTGTGCATATATACAAACACAGACAAATAATAAGTCTCAGGTTAAGTAAGGAGAGTGAGGGGGAAAATAGCAACAGAGTGCTTGGAAGGGCTATCCAGGCAGCTACAAACTCACCATTCTAGAGTCATGACCGAATCTAACTGCAGCAATGCATCTGTCACCAACAGCATGGCAACATGGATAAACAAAGTGAGTACATATCAAGCCAAGTTACACATGCACACAAGGCAGACATCAGCACAGAGACATTAACAGACAGCAGGAACCACAAAAACAAGGTGCTTTGCAGTACATGCATTCTAAATTATTAATAGTTTAAGGACAGCAAAATGTGGTGAGAAAAAGACAAATCTCTTGTGTCGGTTTAGCTTAAATTTTGAGACAAACCAGAACCTCTTGTAAGAGAATTGCTTCCACAGCTGGGAACATCTTCCCAAGTCCCCCAATACCTTCTGGTTTAAGGATATAATTAGGACAAAGAGATGAGCAAATCAGAACTCAAAGGGAATCAGGGAGACAAATTCAGATTTGTCCTAATCTCAACCTTTCACATAAACACCACAACTTTTTAAAGTGTTTAGGAGATGAGACACCAAATTTGTTGTGCTTTGAGTTCTGAAGAGAACTTAATCCAAATGTATCTCCCAAGGGACTCAAAGAGCTGAGCTTCTGGAAGATACAGTGGTACCTACTGCATGTCTTCCCCTAACAAAACACTTCAGACATTTTATGTTTTATTAAATGGCAAATATGTACCTTGTTAGGAACACTAAAACTCTGCCCCCACCCAACAGGGACATCTCAGTATGCATCATGCTAAACACAGGGTACAAACAGACAATAGGTGAAAATAATCCAGGTTTTATGAGGCATGGGCATGAAATTGACATTTATATATGCTGACAGCATTTTTAGTTTGAAAACTTCAAAAGGCTAGAAGTAAGGGCTGTATCTGATCTGAGCCTAAAGTCTCTATTACATTCTCTATATGCAAAGTCATTATGAATCACTTGTAAGCTGAAACATCCATAACACTAATTTATCTTGCATTATCAACCAATAAATACATTAACTAAAATTCTGGCATTCACATTTTCAACACAAAACCTCTGGTTTCAATACAGTTAAAGGCTACTACTTTTACTTTTTTGCTTTCCATAACTTCCCAGCAATTAACTTCCCCTTCCAAAATAGTCCTTGACATAGAGAATTGCTTCCCAAAACACAAACTCCTCCCTCCTTTGAAACCTCACACCTCCTGAAAAATATCATCTTCCCTCTGCTACAGAAGAGGAAATGCTGTTACCAGCCTTTGGAAACTTTGCTACACTCTTTTCTGAGTAAATATCAAATTTACCAGTTTATCCCAGCTAAAGTGTTTCGAGGGTGATGCTTTATCCAGAACCCAGAACACAGACTATGCAGGGTAGATTATCACTTACCAATGTGGAATAAATTCTCACAAATCCCTGCTGTAGAGCACTGCCAAGAACACACCCAGAGGATGCAAAATGAAGAAAGGCTTCAGGAAGCACAGTGTAGCAGCAGTAAGGAAGGCTAAGCATGATCATAGACCTGTGTTTAAATGATCTTTGCTTTGTACAAAGCACTGAGGCATTTTGTCAAGTGACCTCAGATGAGGAACCCACGTGGAATTCCAGAAGAGCAACTGCTGGAGCCTCATGAGCTTAATTCCCAATCTAGTGCTGGAGAACCAGTTGGAGTCTGTGAAGTTCCTACATGCACAAACAAGTCACTGATATCCTAACAGCCTCCAAACCCCAAACACCTACACCAAAGAAAAGAGCTAAATGTTCACTGTTAATATATGTGAAAGCACACCCTTGCTAAAAGGAGAATATAGACAGAGAGCAAAAAGAAGAGCACTTTCCCTAGAGCCACATGCCCACCGCGTCCTCGTGGATTCAGCTGCTGCAAAAGAGTTTGGTGAAAGGCTTGTGAGCCAGGACAAGGTCCCTTATGGCTTGAAGAAATCCTATTTCTCCCCCTAGAGCCTACAGACTTTTGTTTCCCTGACATGCTCATCTGGGTCTCCTAACTGAAGTAACAGACAGGCCTGAGTTCTCATACAGCTGTCCATGATCAAAGAGCAGTGACTCTTTTGCTGCAGGATCATTGATCTCAGTGGTTATGCTCTGCCTGCCTGTGGAGGGAAAGCCAGAAGGAACAGATCCCACACAAAGGGACAGACCTGCCCAACCATTCCAGTACATCAGAGAACCCAGCAGGTTGTGAGCAGAGCACAAAGAACCTCTCTCTGACAAGAAGGAACAAAACTAGAATTAGGGCCCTAAATTCAGCTTGAGATGGATTTAAGAATAGATGACTGGATATTGTACCATCCTATTCCTTTTTTGTTTGTTTGTTTAAATAACTGTTGTCAAATAAATAACTGCACCTCCTTTGCTAGCATCAATAAGCACAAAAATCTTCCCAGAACATATTCTACCCTGCTGAAAGCAGTTAGAAAGACAGCAGGATGCTTTCTAAATGCATGACATCTGGGGTGAGAGAGAAGAATGGGCAGAGAACTGATACAAGCAGACAGCTGACATGCATTCAAACAGAATGAGTCCCCTTCTCTTCATTCGTTCCTACACAAGCATTGCAACAGTCCCTCCTGAATGAGATATGGAGGCTATAGGGGAGAGAGAAAATCTTTTCAGAGCAGCAAAAGCAAGAGGGGTGGGTGTCAAAAGAGTGTAAAAGAACTTGGGGGAGAGCTGGAGAAAGAAAAGAGAAAGGAGAAAATGGTAGAAAAGAAATAAAAACCATGTAGGAGAGAAGGGGAAGGCAGGCAGGCAGTTTTCAGGGGCTGTTTTGTTCTTCAAAAGCTGTCAACACATTTACAATGTGCTGTCCATACCCCTCCTTATTTCCTGGGCTGTGCACACAAAGGAGCAGAGAAGCAATCACACAGGAGCTGCTGAAGATTCACTTTGACATAGAGCAGAGGTGCCCTAAGAGAAAGGAAACTGCTTAGTGATCCGTGTACAACAAACCATGATGGGAATGTTAGAGGCCTAGAGACTCTAGGGAGAATGTTGGGAGGAAACCTGCAGAGAGCAGCCTCTTCCTGCAGAGATCACACTCAAGGCTCACAGGCAGCACAGACACTGGAGGAGAGCAAGTCAGACTGCATGGGGACACAGCTGCATATAAAAATATAGACACAAGAAGCTTCTCCCTGCATTCTATAAAGGAAGAGCCCAAATGATTTAGGTGGAGAACAAAATTTTTCAAAGTGTCTGTTCTAATTTACAACCTAAACCCAGTGCCTGAAGCTCAGTCAAGATACAGCAACTTAAATATCCCTTCACCTGGGCCGTGCTGGAACAGTCCATATCCTGTGTCACGTTTCTGGCAGGTACCACAGCTTGCCTGATGCATATTCCCTCATTAAGCTGCAGAACAGGATCATGTCTGAGCCTACATATTTCTAAATGCTGTCAAGGTTAAAATAGCATTTAGAGTCTGTGGAAGTACCTGCAGCTTTTTTTTTTTTAAGAGCAACTGTTTCAGTTTCTACCTTTTTACAAGACTGTAGTGAGCCTGAAAATAGAGATTAAGGCATTTCTTATATAAATCTTACCCTCTGGTATGCACTTTTTACTCCTACAAACAAGAAACTGAGAGGCAGAGAGGTATCCTCACAAGATTTGCACCTTACTGAACATTATCAATACCTCTCTTGCCAAATTGGGAGTTATTTTAACAGCTAAAGTTCTCAGGAATCCTGTGCCAAAAACCATATCGCCAAGTGCTAAGAAGGTCATAAAAGGCAAAAGAAAGGTTTAGTGAAATCAAACCTTCATCACACCATAATCATTATTTTTATTTTAAGCAGAGCCATGAGGAAAACCCATTGGCACAACATAAATCATCTTTCCTGGATGCAAATACTTGAAGACTTTGTTCTTTCAAGATATCTGTTGTGCAGAGCTTGTTACCAATACCTGTTGTTTTTCACCCAGCCTAGATACATCCCCTGACTAAAGAGCACATAAAGAGCTCCCTTACACACTTTCAAAGCTACAAATAAAACCAGTCCAGTGTGTATTATTGATGACAAGTTATCAGAAGATCTAGGACAACAGCCAAACAGGAGTTTCGCTGTGCTGTGATTCCGTAGGGAAAACGAACCCTTCCCCAGGTCAGTTCCCTCAGTTTCCCATATTCTTGTCCCCTCTGTACAAAGACTTGTGATAAGCCATTTTGGCACAGCAGCCAGGAGGTGATTACCTGGCCCTAAAGGGCTTATAACTCTGACCTAAAGACAAAGGGATCCAAGTCAGGAGACACTGGGTAGAGGCAGAAAAGAAGTCTTAAACATTACATAAAAAACAATGTGAATTTTATTTCGGTACTGGTCAAATGTTGGAAGAGTTCAGGAGCACACATATTGGCAGTTGTTAGAGCTGCAGTACAAGCCTCACAGATTCAATTTTCTGAGTGGTTACAGCTGTACCACCTTCTAAATCCTTGGGTCCTGATTTATTCATGGCATTAGGAATGCAAAATGCAAGCAGAGGGAAGTAGGCCAACAAAAGAATAAAAAGCAGGGATACAGAGGAACCAGTTTCTTCATTCTAGCTGAAAACAGGTTGAAATTATTAACTGTTTGAGAGCAAACTCTTTCTGAAAGAGCCACAGAGTCTGATGCATGAAGGTGGACAAACAAGTCTCTCCCCACAACATAAAATAATGATTAGCAGAAATACAAAGCAAAAATGGCTTCAGAAAAAGAATCCAGATTAACTCTAGCCCAAGGCATTTGCATTTTCAGATGCACAATGCTCAGGCCGGTGTGTCTGACAGGGAGGGGTTAATGGCTTTGGTTCTGGGAACTGTGGACCAGATGTTCAGCTGCTGAAACTCAGAGATCCATTAGAAATTAGTGGAGCTGTGCCTGCTTACCCAACAGGATTCTGGCTCTGGACTTTGAAATCCTATCTAATACCCAGTCAGAGATTTTTCCAAAGGGAAAGGCCTCACTTTTTGAAAGCATTTAAATATTTAAATGGACTACATATATCTAAATATCCAAAGTACTGCTACAGGCTGTGGTTGAACTGAAATGCCCACTGCCATGGCCTACTTGTAGTCTTACAACCCACTAAATCAAAACCCTGTAGAAGCCTCATAACAAGAGAGGACAAATAGAAACTAGAACAAGTCATCAGCTTTTTCTTATGGGGAGACACAATCCAGCATTCTCTGAGATCAGCTTCCTGTAGGAACAACAAACCCACACTCAAGAGCAGACCCAAGTCACATGAAAATATGCACTTTCCTTCTAGAGAATCATGTGGAATATCATCCCTTCAGGGGGAGCTTGTAGGCCTAACCTAAACTTCAGTATTTGTGGAATGCTCGTCAGTGAATGTGAGCCTGAAATGAACTTTTCATCTTTTATTGCTTATGTCAAATAGATACAGTTGCTTCTGCTACAATTTTATAGTGTATATATACAGTGGCAACTTAGAGAGGGCAGAAAAGAGCACTAGAAGTAAATCACTCGTTTGTCACTTACCAGGAAATGGGGAGGTCTTGGCTGACTCCAGTTTAGTCCTCAGAGCAGCTGCTGTGGTCAGCCAAGTATTTAAGCTTTTGCATGTAAGAGAAAATGGTCTACAAAACTGACCATGATGGTTAGAATGCAGGAGAAAAAAAACAAATAGGAGAGGTACAGTAGCACATTCCTCCCTAAAAGGACCATTCTTCCATTCAAGTGCAATGCTAGTGAAGTCAGGCATTTAGAAAGGAAAAAAAATGAACTGTCCAAATGTCAAAACAGACAAGAAATACTACACCATACAAAGGAGTTTAAAGTCATCACAAGTGTCCAGTAATACCAGGCACATCTTTGCTGCATGGGAAGGATTTTCAACAGCTGACAGTAAAAGAAAGTTATCTGTCCTCTCACTTTAATTCTGCACCACTCAGTGTCCAACCTGTGCACTGGAATAGCAAAATTGTGCACAATTCCTTAAATACCTTTATAACAGAGTATAACAAAAGCCCTGTGGTGCAGTAACAGCCTCCTATAACATGATTCTGGGTTTTCTTAATCAAACGCTGAACCCAAGGGAAAATTAGTCTCAGAGACCAATACCTATACAACACTCAGTATATCCTAAAGGATTCTGCTATAAGCTCCTTTAAATACATTTACAAACATCACACACACTTTAAGAATTTAGGCCTTTCACAAATGAAAGGAAACCTCTGGCAGCACTTG
>NW_008683243.1:36686-38176 GCF_000695815.1 Acanthisitta chloris
CAAACTCCAAACAGCACCCAGGAAATACAAAGTCTGTCTTCTTGGCTATTACTGCTTTGAGATGTTCTGTATCTGCTCCTTTCCCTGCTGCCACACACAGGTCTGTAAGTGGGTCCATGTCTTCAGCTCGTATTTTTCTAAGGCTATCACCAGCTCCAGCCTTATTCTTGTACAGAATCTCAGTGTAACAATGTGGAAGTAGGAGTCTGGCCAGCATCTGAAGACAACTACATGGTGTAAAGATAAAAGGTAAGGATTAAGCTCTCCTTATGGAATGCAGGACTATGATAGGACCTGTCAGCCAGTAGTGTGGGGGTAGTTCTCAGCCAACAAGCTCTGTTGGTCCAACAGTACCAGTCTTGAATGGAGATAATTTGTCTTAGCACCACGTCTTGAAACATCCACTTGGAGAACTTGTGATTTGTGGAGCTTCCCCTGTTGAGAAAATATAATCAGGATTTTGAAGAGCTATTTCTCTTGGCAAAAATGTGCAAGTAGTACTTATCCTAGTGGGGATAACAGAGAGATTAGAGAGGGCAATACTTTAGCTGTATTGTGATCATGTATTCGAGCTGAGAACTGTGGTACTCAACCTAGAGCCTGTCTGATTTTGAGGGGATGAAGAAACCAAACTGTAGTGGCTCTGGAGTCACTCCCTGGACTGATTCCTTTACTGGATCAAAGTACAGATTCACCACGCAAAATCTGGTATACTCTGACCCAACTTTCAGGTGGTTACAACTTTGTGAAATAAAGTTCACTCAAATTTTGGAAACTTCTGTTCAGCTTCTCCCAATTTCTACTCAGCATTGAAATGAAATGAGAGGAAAAGACACATTTTGTAGAAGAGTTTCTTTAAAATGGCATTTTGGAAACAATTTACAGAATATAAATTATATATATATGTACATGTTTAATATACAATTCCTCCAAAGCTATAACCACAAAAAGCTGTATTTGTGTTTATCTACAGAAAACAGTGGGCTGGTGGCAACATTGGTCAAGTGTTCAATCATGAATAAGCCATCAACTGAGCACCAAGTCTTCCAGCTGCAGTAGAAATTAGTAGAAAATGTTAGCAAAAAGTCTCTTTTGGAAACTTCATGAAAACAAATTTTGGGAAGGTCAGTTTGGTCAGCCTGTTAAGTCAGTATATACATGGTACAACAGGGAACTGGGAAGCTCATGCTGCTCCAATTCAATATTCACAGTGTCTCTGAAAGGCTGATTGAGTTGCTTCTCATTCCCTATTGCCAAGGAAGATAGAGCAGGTCAGGGATCAACAGTCCTTATAAATGAAGGTGCATTTCTCCATCTCAGAACTGCAGTGAGCATGTTTGTTTCTCAGTCAAACCAGAGAGGCTCACTGCAGTTCTGAGATGGAGAATGTTTGTTTCTCAGTCAAACCAGAGAGGCCAAGAAAGAAAAACTGGGATGAAAAATGTGGATGGTGTTCAACACACAGCTGACCAGTTTCAGACCAGAGAAGT
>NW_008683243.1:38199-55418 GCF_000695815.1 Acanthisitta chloris
TCAGCCTGAGCATTCCCTCTGCGTCTTAACTTCAGATGATAGTACAAAAATGCAAACAAGAGAAATTGCTCTGCTTCTTTCCTCTGAGGAAGGAAGAATTAGTGACACAGTCCTTTAGATTCTGCAAACTGTTCCAGATGATTAAAAAGCTGCAGCAAGTCCCAGGTCATGCTTCTTCATTCTCTGCTTTCCTGAGAGAGATGCGATTGATGCTGCTTTCAATAAAAACCTTCAGGCCGTTCAAGCCTTGTGCATAGAGATATTGCAGGTACCAGTCCCACTTCTTCCCCTGTACAACCAGAGAAAACAGTCAGATGTGCAGGACAACACTTTGCCTCTTTCTTAGGTCAATTTGATAACATCCACCCCAGTCAGTAAACACCCACAGGTGTGCAGGGTACGACCTGTTCCCGAATGCCCAAACCTATGTGCGACGCATTCTTAGCTTCAACAGGACAAATCAGGATCATGATATTGAAAATGTTTATAAACCCAGTAGCCCAGTAGCCACAGATACACGACTTCTCAGGTGTTGATGTCCTCTGGTTTGACCCTCTAAGAGACTGAATCCAGCCTACAGCTGGAACTTTCCCCTTTCAAAATTTTTATAGAGCGTTTGTGGAATTGGTGATTATTATCACCTCATCCTCTTCTACATAACTGCTGAAAATTGCCTGCTTTCACCTCACCAAACCAGGAAATCTTACCTTAATTAACTTGAAGTTGTAGGTGGTATCATCGGGATAAGCCTTAAGCAGAGGGAATAAAAGAACATCAAGTCAGATAAAAAGTATGTCCAGAGTTGCTTAGTCCCTTCCTAAGTCAGGAATTGTAGGTGTGCAAAGAAGAATCAATTTTTAATCAGAAGAGACTTCCAGTATCATACTACATCCACAAGTGGCAAGGTAATGTGGAGACCCTCTTGCGCCATGCTGCAGAATTACTGGATAGCAGCAGGGAATATTTATAGGTATCTTCAACCACTGTCTCTCCCCAGTACAAAAGCTGCCCCTACACAACACTAGAAAGATAATTCCCAACAATGAGAAAGAGCAAGAGGAGACAACCTATTTCTACTCTGGTGATGCTTGTGCTCTGGAGTGTGCTGCATAGCAGTGCCCTCTGCTGCTCTGCACTGCAGTCCTGGGGAAAACATAGTCCTAAAGCTGATTATTTCCTGCCATAAAACACATTTGTGATAGCTCCTATGCAAAATCTCTTTCTTAGTTCTGCAGTAGGAAGAATGCAAAAATTCTCCACCTGAAGATTTTTGGGTTTGGTTTTTTAGGGGGTTTGTTTGGGGTTTTTTGGGGGGTTTATGTTTGGTTTCTTGTGGGGTGTTTTGTTTTAATGTTCAAAATCTGCAAGAAAGAATCAGGATGCTGTGTCAGGGGAGGTTTAGCTTGGATATCAGGAAAAGGTTCTTCCCTAGAGGGTGACTGGGCACTGGAACAGCTTCCCAGGGCAGTGCTGTTGGCCCCAAGCCTGACAGAGCTCAAGCAGCCTTCGGACAACACTCTCAGGGGCATGGTGGGATTGTTGGGGATGTCCTGTGCAGGGCTAAGAGTTGGACTTGATGATCCTTGCGGGTTCCTTCTAGCTTAGGGTCCTCTGTGTGTCTAGGAAGCCTCAGACCGGAAATTATGTGGACAGAAAATATGAGAAAGACCAAGGAAAAGAAGTTGTATAAAACAAAAATAAAATTGCCTCCTCCAGCAAAGACAAAACTTGGGTTCAATCATCAGTAAGGAGCTCAATTCAGGACATTAAGCACATAAACAAAGACAAATTTGTGACATGTCCCTAACCAATTTCTTTGCTTCAACTTTACCCTCAGGTGTCCTTGCTGCATTCAGGGAGTCACACCTGTGTATGCCTGGGGTCTGCCAGCATTTCTCACAAAACAGCATCTTTGTGCACCCCTTGGATAGCCTCCAAAACCTGATGTCTCAGAGCAGCACCCACATTTCAGAACAATAACAGCTCTGGCAAGCTGCTCCCTCCACTCCTCAGCAGCTGCACAGAGCACATCATGCACCCAGAATTCAAGATAAGTACTGGCAGAACTCACACTAGACAATACAAGAGAGGATCATGTTATCTCACCTCTGTACTTGAAGTAGCTCCTTGTATTTCCAGTGTAATAAGCCATTCTCAAAAGCTACCACAAGAGCCAGAAAGCACTGCTAAAATGTTCTCCCATGCACAGCTGTACACAGTTTAACTATGTATTTCTTGACCTTATAGTTTAAGTATTTAGGTCAAACTCCTATTTTGTGGAGCAGGATGCGCTATTGGGAAGCTTTTACAGAATTGCCATTTATTTCATTATTTAGATACTTTAGTTCTATCCTCAAAAGGACCCTAAGCTCAAATTCACATCCCAAACTGTTACACTCATCCTTTATACCTTGCAAACAAAGGCTGTTCAAACTGTGCCACTGCTCTGACACAAACTCAGAATGCCACAGCAGGCTTTGAAAGTCAGTTGACTACAAGTCAGTCAAGACACTGAGGGACACTTCTCCAGAAAAACTGTCAGGACAGAACACCTGGAGCCATCAAAGGCCCAAATGTTGGCCTACACACCATTACCTGCTTCAGGAAGTCAACAGAATAGCACATCATGGCTGGGTGATGGACAACGTTAAAGCTGGATTTAAATTCTTTCACTGCAGTTTTCTCCAGCAGTTCATCATCCATACGAAGACCTTGAGGATGAATATCCTTCTGGAATACACGAGATGTCCACAGACAGCCCACCATAGCTGTTATGTACTGGTTGTACTCTTGGTATGTCCGGTTACTGAACTTGAACTGCAGGATTTTCTGAGGCACAAAACAAATCAATAAATAACATCCTCAAAGCAGCTGTGGTCTCCCTCCAGTCCTCAAGAGAATGCCATTAGTACATCTCCCCTCCACTCCCCAGAATTCCTTGCTAAGGTCTGTACTAGCACCTTACACTTCCGTCCACAATACCTTTTTACTCCGCTCATTTTCTTTCGCAGCCACCAAGTTGGTTCGATACCTGAAAAAAAAAACAAACAAAAGAGAAAGTTAAGAGCCTGTAAGCTTTGACAGTGTTGAAAAAAGCTGGAGGAATGTGTTAAAAAGACTTATTTCTGCCATGAGATTGATTATCAAACTTTGTTAGTAAAAAGGAGACATGAAAAAGTATTCCAAGGACTTTATCACTTGGCATAGACACACCCTTTCCAGGCAGAGTAAGGACACATCCAATAATATTAATCTTTAAGAGACTAATTGATTAAATGATTCAGATATGACTGGTTTGCCTGGGACAGACGCCTTATAAAGGCAATATGCAAGAATTGACATTCAGCCAAAAAAATCAGCAGCAAAATGCAATGTATTTTTAAGAAGGAAAACTTCCATTCACTAAGCAAAGAAACAGAAGTACTGGAAGTAATGCAACTTGACAGTTGTTCTATATAATAAGCACTAGCTCCTCATTTCCTAGAGACCATCCTGTCATGTTAATTACCCTGCAGACTCCTTGGAGAAAAAGCCACATGGAGAGCCCTGCACCAGCTGTCAGCTATTGGCTACTCTTCTCAGATGCAGCCACCGGAATTAACAGGGCCAAAACCACAGCCTTGGTGGTGGATCCTGCAGAACACTGAACAGTCCTGTCTTTGGATCTGCCAGCAGCACAAGGCAGTCCCAAATTCCCACCAAGTCTGGTGGTGGCAGAAGTGCTTCCTACTCAGCACATGATAGAGTTTGTAAGGAAAAGCTCAACTCTAGTGGTCTAAGCACACAAGTGAGAAGTTGCATAGTTACTAGTAAATCCAACTGGCTGACTCCAGTTCTCTCAAGACAATACAGAAACTTCTGCCTTCACATATCAAAGATATGGAAATAATACCAGGAAAGAGGTCAGAATCCTGCTGTCATTTTGGATAACAGACTGAAAAAAAGAGTAGGAACTACAGCTATAAAATCCTGTATCATGAAAGTTGGGCACAAGTGGAACTTTCAGCTTTGTCTTGCATGGTAAGAAAAAGATTTCAGATTTTACACCAAAGTAATTTCATTCCCAAAAGACTGAAAGAAGGTAAGGAGTCCCTTACAGCCCACACCAGTTGTAGTACCTGTACATAATGTAACAGAGTTGATTCAAGGTGACCGAGTCCATACTAAGCAGTGCTGTGTAGAAAACTCCAGCAGGAGGCAATATCAACAAAGGCAGTTTGTACTCCAGGTACATGTCACACACCTGCAGGAATGAAGCACATCCAAGCGGATTGTTACTGCCAGATTAAGGATTAGGACAAACCCCGAAGGCTCTAAGAGCAACAGAGAGCGTGACACTGCATTCCAGCCAGATCCATCAACCTCACCTAGGAGGGAAGGCCAAGGGCAGGTGTGCTGTTTTCTTCTTACTATAGTTTCATAGTATGTTAAGGGGCTGGAACAGACCCTAAAGATAATCTAGTCCCACCCCCCTGCCCTGGGCAGGGACACCTCCCACCAGAACAGGTTGCTCCAGACCCCATCCAACCTGGCTTTGAACACTGCCAGAGTTGGGGCAGCCACAGCCTCCCTGGGCAACCTGTGCCTGTGTCTCACCACTCTCACAGGAAAAAACCTCTTCCTAATACCTCATCTAAATTTCCCCTCTTTCAATTTATACCCATTACCCCTTGTCCTGTCACTGCGGTTCCTAGCCGAGAGTCTCTCTCCAGCTTCCCTGGAGATCCTTCACATACTGGGAGCTTGTTATGAGGTCCCTACACAACCTTCTCTTCTCCAGGCTGAACAGCCCCAACTATGAGACATGAGTTCATATCTCAGTCTATGCATTTAAGTATAACCATATGTTGTGACATGGTTACTTGCTGAGTCAAATCTATTCAGATTAAAGCAGCAATTTTTCTCCTTATCTTTTAGACCACTCCAACATATATAGCTGGGATTGCACTAGCCCTGACCTTGTTCCTAGTCTGGTTTGCTGAAACCAACAAGCCAAACAGGCAATGCATCTCTTCCAACTGGTAAACTAAATCTGTTTGACCTTGCTGGAATTGCATAAACACACAATAAAGCTTTGCTCTAAGAGAAGATGATATGGCCATACAACATGGATTTATTATGAGGCTCATGTTTAGAATTTTAGGTTGAGTTTCAAGTTACAAAAAAGACACTTTGGAATTTATGCAGCTTTAACAAGAGCTTCAGCTATAAAGACATTGCAAGCAATACTGCTGTAATGTAACACAGTACTGTCCTCTATAGCTTAGCCATGGTAACTATTCCCAAAGTAACGCCCTTCAGGAAGGTACTCATCATTGTCAGGAGAGCAGTGGTCTAAGAATATGCACAGCTAGTTGCCACAGCTCAGACCATAAAAAAGCAAGCAGTGACAGCTCACGATCCATAAGATGGACCCTTTTTTACATCTGTTAAATTAGGCACAATTGTTTTCAGACTCCTTCCCCTAATCTCACCACAGACTTTCCACTAAAGGTTGTTTGCCACACCTTTACCTTTCCCTATGCCATGAAAGCTACAGGCAGTTATTTGTATTTAACCCAATTATTGCTGTTTTCCAAAAATCTAGGCTCTTCACTTACTGTCTCATCTGATTTGACTCTATTTTAGACATCTCTAGAATTCTGAATGCATAAGCAAAACATCAAGAAAAAAATTCAAATCGTAGCTGCCTGCTAGAGCCCCAATAATAATACATCAAAGGGTGCCTGATTCTCTGTATAATCCCATAAAATAAGTGTTTCCTTATTTCAAACTGTCTTTTGTAGATGTGGTTGCCCATTAGTTTTGTAACTAAGATGCCATTTAAGATGCACAATTTAGTTACAAGTAGATCCCAGAATTATCATTGTTTTTTCAACTATTTGTAATTTAATCTAAATTGTAGGAGCTGTTGCTGTTGTTAGAGCATGGCTGGCATTCACAGTAAGCACAGCCACAGAGAGGATGTGAGGAAGCTGGAAAGCACACAAACCAATTTGATGCTGCTCAGTTTGTCTACAGAACAAACTAGAAAAAACAACCCATTTTTAATGGAAAGATACGCTGTTTGAAACTGAACATTGTTCTTTCCTATAAGTCAGCATTAAAAAGGCACATTATGCCCTACTGTTACTTCCCCTTCCACAGTTCACCTCTGACTTAAGAGCAACCACTTTCTTAATGGAATATTTAGTTCTGCCTCCGGATGCAACAGCAGCTGCTCTCACCTGTAGATCTCTCATGTATTTGGAATATTCTTGCATGTAATCACAAATTTCTGTAAACTATTATGAGAAAGATGTTTTTATGCTCTAGCTTAAAAAAATGCCAATAGCCTTGGCATATTAAAAAAAAAAAAAAAGTCAGAATGACTGAGATACGCACAGTCTCATAGAAATTCAGGATGAAGAACATCAGGAACATGGAATTGTGTTCCAAACGCAGTGCAGCAGTAGAGATCCATCCAACAAAGTGGATCAGCTGAGCCACCAGGTTCACCAGGCCAGAGAGTGTGGTATTCCTGCAACAAGGACATGGCACAACACCAGTACATATCCCTCTATGCAAACAGCAAGTGGCAACAAGAAATTGAAGTTTATGCTTTGGTCCCACCAAGCCCTCAGCAACAGGCACTTGTTCTTCAACACAGGCATAAATGTATTGCTGCTGTTATTATAAACATGACCCAGCTGTCAGTGTTTTGAGGATTTTGACTTCTGGACATTTCAATTTTTAGTATCAAGAGAAATAGTATCATAGAATGTTAAGAAGTTGGAATGGACCTTAGAGATCATCTAGTCCCAACTCCCTGCCCTGGGCAGGGACACCTCCCACCAGACCAGGTTGCTCAAGGCTTTATCCAACCTGGCTTTGAACACTGCCAGGGTTAGGCCAGCCACAACCTGTGCCAGTGTCTTACTACCCGCACAGGAAAAAACCTCTTCCTAATAGTTAATCTTTATTTCCCTCCTTCAATTTACACTGTCTTACTCCTTGTCCTATCACTCCATTTCCTAACACAGAGTCCCTCTCCAGCTTCCCTGTAGGCCCTTTGGATACTGGAAGGTTGCTATGAGGTCTCCACACAACCTTCTCCAGGCTGAACAGCCCCAGCTTTCTCAGTCTGTCTGTGTAGGGAGGGTGTTCTTTTACATACTTTAAAAGATAAAGAACAGGACTGACTGTAGCTTACAATAGAGCAAAATTATAACAGCATTATTAACCTTCGAGTTTGTCTTTCTGTTAGGTGATAGGGCTAGAAAATATGCACAGAACATGGTTTGCATTTTTTAAAGACAAACTTACGAAGAATTCAGCTCTGATTCCAGATGAACTGCATTGCAATTTAACCAGTTCTGCAATAGCTCTTTCAGGCTCTCAAGAACACTGCACTGCAAGAGGCAAAAAGAAATCAGGCTGAGGACAATTTATGTAAGCCAGTATTACTAAACAAAAAGTGCCCTGAGAATTGACATACACAAGGAAAGGTACCAAGAGTTTCTCAGCACTACCAGGAACACTGAGATAATTGCATGTCCCCTGAAACTGAGTGTATGTGTTACACAGTATTTGAAACTCTCATTCTCCAGGAAAAGCTGACTTAAAATTGCAATAAAACAAACAAACTGCTGACCTGTGTACTACCAGTTATTTTTATTTTTAGTGCCCCAGATGAATTTCAGTCAAAAACCAAGATGATATCTTAAAGGCACTCAATCCCAAAGAAGTTAAGCCATCAGTATATATTTCATCCTCATTTGGGAACACACTTCCCCAGATGAAGTCCCCTATAAATCCCACAGACTGTTACACCTGACACAAGTGGAGAGAACAGTATCAGCTAGAAGTAAACCACCATTGTACCCCCTTAAATTACCTTAAAGTAAAGAGATGATGTGAAAAAGAGCTGTGCCAGGGGATCATAGAGCTGTGACCCAATTTCTGAAACAAATGAGAAACCAGGATGACAAGTAGTATATCTTTTAGTATACAAGTAGAATATCTGTGTATCTTGTAGTATACAGCAGTATATCTGTGCAGAAATTCTGTCCCCCAGGATCAGACACTGTCCAACCTCACCCAAAGGATCTGCAACACATACCAGAGAAAATGCTCGGGGGAATCCAGCTCACAAGCCCAAGGATTTGTGACCGGCAGCAGCAACCATCCCAGAGAGGAAGGCAGTTACACAGAAACTCTGCAGAGGCACAAAATCCCTCCTACAAAGCAGGAGAGGCACATTCAAAATCTCAGCTTATATGCCTGTACCTTGCCATGGTCTTTTCACCCTGGAGAAAGAGGTTTACACCTCCTTCCTGCCATACAGTTTGCCAAGACATTCAAATTATCAATATCATTCTCCAATTATTTTTTCCTGAAGAAAACACAGACATTTCCAGAATATTGACTTGCTACAGGTATATGTGTTTTTATTACTTGAGACACTGTCACTTCTCAAAATTACTACAAGAAAGAGGTAAGTCCCAGAAGTACTTTAAGGGAAGACTTTGTGAAACTCTTTGGCTTCCACCAAACAGGCACTTACCTGCAAGAAACATTCTGTCTTGTAGATAGTTTCCAGGAAGCTCTTGAATTCTTCTTCATTGGAGTTATCAGCCACACACCAGGTGCATTCTAAAAAGGAGAGAATACTCTATTTGAATACCAGCACAGCAAGAACAAGCACAATGAGGAACCAAATTCAGTTCTCTTCCAGCAGTTGTTTGAACACTATATGATTATCACTATATCTGAACAGCAAAGTTCCATTATTGAAAAGTGAAAAGCCTCAGATAACCTTTACCTCCCTACCATGCACGATAATGCTAAGTTCCTACCTTCCTGGAGCATCTGGCCCATCCAATAGTAGAGCCTCAGGTAAATAGATTCATCTTTGACGCAATTCATGTAGTGAAGTAATAAAGGATTTGTTAGCACTGAAGCCATCTGAGCAGGAAGCTGCAAGAGAAATCAAAGCAAAGAGAATTACTCAGTATTTACACCAGCAAATTTCCAGATCTCATTCTGTCAGTTACAGAATCCTTTTACCAGCAACAAGACCATCTCCAGGTCTTCCATTCATCATTCTCAGACCTAGATGCTCTGTCAGAGCTAGGTAGACCACATGCTATTCACAGACATCAGGGCATAGAGGAATATCCTTTGGTCTCTCAAAAGATTCATTGAGTTTACCAAGACCTTCCTGAAACTCACCTCCAGCTGGTGGATATTTTGCAGGAACTGAGGAAAGGTCTGCAGCTGCTCCACTGGAAAAGACACTTTCTGACAGTTCAGATCAAGGCTCTTCCCCCTGTTCCCTCCTAAATGATTCGTGTTTGCACTGCTTGCAGGTATAACCAACTGGACATTCCATTTCTGTAGAAAAGAAACACGAATGAATAGCAATGACTGCTTCCAATGCAGGTGAGTGCACTTGTGACCAATGTTCCCAGAAAGACCCTGTTGTACAAAAGAAGGATCCAGGTCTTCATTACAATGGGAATGCTGCATGTCTATATAGTCACTCCACCCTTCCCAGTGCTGACATAAAGCCAGACTCTCATTATTTGACAATATTCATCATGAAAACTGCTGCTTGGCACCTTCCAGGGTCTACCTTAGGCTCATAACATACCCTCTTTCGTGACCGAGGTTGAGATGTGCTCAAAAACAGTGTCTGGAACAGGGGAGAGGGTTGCTGTTTCCTTTGTCGTACTGCATTGATTGCTGCTTTCCATGGGCCATCTGAATTCCTGAAGTAAGTCTGGAAACAGAAATCAGACATCTGTGCAAGTAACCAAACTAAGACAAAGCAACAGTAAGATCAGTTTCTACTCTGATAAGCCTCACTGTAGTGATGAACTGACACTCAACTCTGCTAGACAGATTTTCACAGCACAGAGCTCTCTTATCATTCCTCAGTTTCATCCCCTTTTGACAACAGTTCAACAAGTTGGGCTTTTACTTCCTTCTCAAATGATGTCCCCTTTTCTCAAAAGGGATCTCCAGCACGTCCGACTTGTAATCCCCATTCAAATTGATCATCAATTCATAGATTAAACCTCAAGTACACATTACAATAAAACATGACCAAAGTATGCTTAGGCAAGTTACTAGCAAAGTAACTTGCTAGTTACTTTGCTAGTATCAGCATCAGTGATATCCCCCTAACAGAACAACTCCTGTGTAACCAAATTCTCAAATTAATGCAGATACTATCACAGAAAACTGGAAAAACACAACACCTTTTCTGCACAAAACTTTGTAATTTCAATTTCATTCAGCCTTTAAATTCTAATCAAGTGCCAAACCATTACAAAAGTATTCAGATTGGTTTGGACTTAGGTAATCAAGCTTTGATTCCACAAGTTAAAACAGTGTGTTCATAATAACAGTTGAAGGTGTATTTGGGGTTTAGTTGCTAGTTATTTTCCACACTTCTGTGCAGGCCAAAAATGTGAATTCTCCAACAGATGACTGTGCAGCACAATGCAATGTATAATTACCTAGAACATCTAACTATCATATATGTTACATGTATAATTATTATATTTATATTATAGTCTAAGTTATTACATCATATTATAGTATAGTATTTTATCTACAGAACAAGTTCACAAGCAAATTGAAATACAATCAAATTTATCTTAGAGAAACTCAACTTGCCTAGAAAACCCTCAAAAAACCCAAATGCCAAACCCTTAAGTCTATTACATTGAAGTACCAATAGAAATTTGTTGCACAATTGAGGTCTCATCTGCTGCTCTTATCTGTTACATATTCTGTTTCTGCTATATATATTCTATTTGGTCAAAGGGCTAAGAGCACACACAGGCCTCTCTAAAAGGGGAGTCATGATTTTTTGCTGTTTCTTGAGGCTCTGACAAATCAAGCTCACCACATTTTTACCTGCTTTTTTCCCCTCTTTCCTATGGCAGACTTTCCAAGTGCAAAGCTACTTCCTGATTTCCATTGCTATTTGTACTCAAGTCAGCAATTTGGACAATGCCTTGACAAATTAGACAGTTTGTTTCCTGAAGAACTTATTGTGTAAAACAAGTCAAAACCAGCAAGAATATCAAAAGGAGGATTAAAGTAATCCTCATAAGATAAAGGCAGATAGCATTCCATACCAAATCATCTCATTATGCTGAAGAGGAAACAAAATGCACGGCAAGGAATCCTCATCTAAACCTGATTTTACTTAGTGGAAAGGAAATAGAATTAATCTTAAACCACTATAGCTTAGCTTAAATGGAAAGCTCAGTACAAATCCTGTTGGTAAGTTCTGGTTCCAAATAGTTCAAATGTAACTCCTTACCTTCATTTTCCCAGGAAGAGTTATGGTGACCAGTTCTGGACGGAAGAGTTTGTAAAGTGACAGCAGAGCCTGCAGATGGGACTGCATTCCCTGGCAAATACAATCACAGGATTTTAGGGGCCGGAATGGACCTTAGAGATCATCTAGTTCCAAATCTCCTGCCCTGGGCAGGGACACTTCCCACCAGACCGGGATGCTCAAGGCCTCATCCAGAACACCACCAGAGTTGGGGCAGCCACCACTTCTCTGGGCAACCTGTGCCAGGATCTCAGCAGTCATAGGAAAAACTTTTTTCTAATATCTAACCTGAACTTCCCCTCCTTCAATTTGAACCCATTACCCCTTGTCCTATCATTGCAGTTCCTAACAAAGAGTCCCTCTCTCCAGCTCCCTTGTAGGCCCCTTCAGATATTGAAATGTTGCTATGAGCTCTCTACACAAACATCTCTTCTCCAGGCTGAACAGCCCCAACTTTCTCAGCCTGTCTTCATAGGGGAAATGCTCCAGTCCTCTTTGCCAACTTTGCAGCCTCCTCTGGACTTGCTACAATAGTTCCATGCCCTTCTTATGTTAAGGGTATCAGAACTGCACACAGTATTCCAGCTGGGGTCTTGCACTTAATTTTGTTGAACTTCATGAGGTTTGCATTGGCCTACCCCTCAAGCTTGTCAAGGTTCCTCTGGATGGCATCCCTTCCCTCCAGCATGTCAACTTCCCCACACAGTTTGGTGTCATCAGTGAATCTGCTGAGAGTTCACTCAATCCCACTCTCCATGTCACTGACAAAGGTGTTGAACAGTATAGGCCCCAGCACCGACCCCTGAAGGACACCACTCCTCACTGGCCTCCACATGGGAAATGAGCTGCTGACCACAACTCTGTGTGCGACCATCCATCCAGTTCTTTATCCACCGAGTGGTCCACCCATCAAATCCATGTCTCCCCAATTTAGAGACAAGGATGTCATGTGGGACAGTGTCCAACGCTTTGCATAAGTCCAGGTAGATTATATCAGTTGCTCTGCCCCTATCTACAAATTCTGTGGCCCCATCATAGCAGGCCACCAAATTTGTCAGGCATGACTTGCCCCTGGTAAAGCCAGGTCAGTTATTACCAATCACCTCTTTGCTTTTCATGTGCCTAAGCAGAGCTTCCAGGAGAATCTGCTCCATGATCCTGCCAAGCACAGAGGTGAGACTGACTCTAATAGCAGAACAAGAGGGAAGATATGTGGGGTATGTTCTTAATACAGAAACTGATTATTGTAGAAGCAAAAAAACCCCCAGTGATTAGTAAAAGCTAAATTTCTAAAGCCACATATCACCAAGTAACCACAGATGAACAACTGAAAATGCAAGAAAGAGTAGAAACTGTGTCAATAAAATACCATAGGAAGGGCATTGAAGAAAGAGCTTTCTGCAGACATAACTAATAAAAAGGAATTTAACAATCAAAATGATGAAATAGCCTTCTGCTTTCTAAAAAACATATTATAGCAACAGCTTTTTCTTATTAAAAAAGGAGCAAAACCCTCTACAATCTTAGATTTCTCAGTCATTTTATACCACTTGCAAAAGGAAGATGAATAGAAAATTACAGAGTATAATAGAAAAATGAAGCTGTCCCTTGCTTCAGAGATTTCATACCTAGCCATAAAAAAGAGCTTTGTGCATGTCATTGCACATGCTCACAAAACACACCTGGAAATCAGCGATGCACATGCAAGAGAGACAAGCTTTGATGCTGCAGAGACTACAACCTACAATTCCAAGCCCAGCCAGTCTTCTAAATCTTGTTGTGAGGGCATTAGTCTTACAAACTGTATTATAAGCCATGGTACAAACTCTACAAGAGTTGAAATAAACTCACCGTTTTTGCTTGGAGGTCAAGCAGTCTCCTAACCCGAAAGGGCTTGACTAGAAAGATAATCAAGGATATAATGGATTTTAAAAACCACTGTATCAGACCTTAAAGCAAAAATGTAATATCGCTTTTTAGAATAAAATCATGACGAAGCAAGCAGAACCAATTATTCTCATTTTTAGGCTAACAGCTTTCCAATTCAGAAAGAGTTACACAAATTTTTGCCTGAATTACCACTCATGTTTCCTTGCCTGAAAAGCACTCTATTGGCTAATCATTGGATTAGCTGCATTGGAAGAAAAGGCTGTACTAGCAAACAGGATCAGAAACAAAATGTCATTACATCTCATAGAGGTGACAGACTCACCATTTTCTTTCCTGGTCAGCAGGTAGAGCAGGTGAGACACGTATGGGCACTGCAAAGCAAAGGCACAATGAACTCTCTTGCTGCTGCAGACTGCCAGCCAGGACACACAGAAAGTAGCACATCGGCTTCACAAGAGATTTGCTTCACTCAGTTGGCTGTCTCAAGCCATCCCTGCATCCCCTTGGGGCAGAGTACCCTTTCCTTCCCTTAGGAAACAGCATGGTTTCCACAGGTCTCGCCTGCAGTTTCATTTAGAAGATTTATCTGCACTGTGAACAGTCCCAATAGTGTCCAAGCTCTTCAGTAAGCTTGGATCTCGTCTTTTTGGAACATGGTCTAGAAATTCCAGGAGTCAACAGTGAAAGGACAATGACATTTTCAAAAACAAAGGCACCTTTGAAGCCAAGTACCTTTTTAGAGCTTCTAACTACAGTTAAGGCTGTAAAGGTCTTCAATTAGTTTCACACCAGCTCTGGTGCACTTTGCCACTGACACATCATACCTGAAAATGTCATTTTAAACAGTAAGAACCTAAATCCAGTTTTATGAAAATATTGTAACTAAAGCTCAGCTAAAACCGTTAACAACTTTACAAGAAATATTGTTCAGAACTTTGGGAATTCTACAAGTCTTAACCAGAAAATATCCTAAACTGAAAGCATATGAACAATTTCATATCTAACATGACTGTCAAGATCATATTAATAGGCACTGAATTCAAACACTTCAATATTCTGGTACCTGGATTTTACAGTTGCCACACAGCAGAAATCTCCTGAATGCTTGTTCTCATTTAAGCCACATTTCAAATCAATAAAGTACAACAGTATTTTGTTTCTCACCGTTAAACACTGCTCCAAAAGGACTGTTTTTCTTTTTTGCAAAAGGTATACAAACCAGTTTCTTCCCACGAGCAGGAAACTTTACCTGCTGATGATGTCTGACAGCCCCAGAGACTGCAGCACCATAGCTACTCTTGGGAATTTAGACAGAATATTTCATCACTCTGTGATACAGAAAAACAATTCTTGGAAACATGTTTAACCAGCCAGACCACAGCAATCCTACAGTTCTTCTCTGTTTATGGATCTAAATTACCCAAAAAAACCCCAGAGACAAGAAATTCCAGCCATCAGAAAATGGTCTCTAACCAACAGCAACTCCAGACTAATCACATCATTAATATGCATATTCCTAACAAACAGATACATTTTGTCAATTCCATACATTCTGCAGCTCTCCTTACCATCCTGTCATCTTGCAGGAGGGAGAAGAAATAACCATAGAGGGCACGAAGCTGTTCCTTGCAATCAATGAAGTCGAACACTGTGATCAGCCACTTTATAAAAAGCAGCTGCAGATAGGAAAAAAACATAACACGTATGTTATATTACATGAACATACTACATTATATTACATAAATATATCAAGTGAAGAGCAAAAACAAAGCAGAGCAGTCACTGGCCAACCCAAGAGTCACAATCAGTAAGGACACACATCACTTTCAAGGACAAGCAGAGAGCTACAGACAAACAACAGCAAAGGGTAATTCAGCTGTGGAAGAAAACCTCCCAAGGAAATCACCAAGCAAACAACAGGCCATGTCCATCACTGGTGTTGGCAACAGAGTTTTTTAGTTTCTATAGCCATGGGACGCTGTTTGTGGCTCAATGGCTGATTGAGAGAGATGGAATCCACCTCAATAAATGGGGCAGGTCTTGGCCAACACACTGGCTAAGCTGGTAAGGATAACTTTAAACCAGGAAAGATGGGGAAGGGGAGAGTTATAGAGACCACCCACGCAGCAAAATCAGGCTCATGTGAGGATACTTCCAGGAAAGGCATGCAGCACAGGAAGTGGCTACAAGACATGGCTATGGGGTATCCTCTTGCAGCCCTCCTGGGAAATGCATACACTCCAACACCTCACTGTGACTGTATACCAATGCATGAAGTATGGGAAACAGAGTTTTGAATGTGCTCACCCCTCAGCAAGGAGGAGATTGAGATGCTGGAGGATACAAAGCAGAGCAACAGAGTTGGGGAAGGGCCTGGAACACAAATCTCAAGTGGAGTGGCTGAGGGAGCTGCAGGTGTTTTGCCTGGAGTAAAGGAGGCTCAGGGGAGAACTTATTGCCCCCTATGACCCCCTGAAGGGAGGCTAAATGAGGTGGGTGTTGGTGTCTTCTTCCAAGTAACAAGAGACAGGACAAGAAGTAGTATCAAGTTGTGGGAGGTTTAGGTTGATTAGGAAAAAGTTCTTCACCAAAGGGGCTGTCAAGCATTGGCACAGGCTGCCCAGGCAAGTGGTTGAATCACCATCCCTGGAGGGATTTAAAAGACATGTAGAAGTGGCACTTAAGGACATGGTTTAGTGGAGTTGGCAGCATTACGTTGGTCTTAAAAATCTTTTCCAACCTAAATGATTCTATGATGCAAACCTTTAAGCAGATTGTGTCTTTGGCTAATGTTCAGCCATGTTGCCATGACCAAGGTACACATAACCTAAGGGAACCTAACCTTGCTGAAGCTGAAGAATGCCTCACATAGCTGAAGTATTTCATACAAATGTGGGTGGAGAAACCAGTCCTGAGGAACTCAGAGACACAAGGCAAGCAGGAACTGTGCAAATTCCCACTCATATTTATAAAAAGTTTCTTGGTTCCTACTGCCATTCCAGCAATGGGTGCCTGTGCCAATCTTGGTGAATGACAGTACCTTGTGTAAGACCTTGCACATTAAAACCTCAGGATTCTTGCTTCCTGAAAATAACCTGTCCTTGTCATTCCTGTGCAGAAAGAATAACTACCGCAAACAAAAAATTACCTGGACGTTGTCTGAGCACTTGCTGACACAGAGCCAAGACACAGCTGTAATCACAGAACTCTGTGGTATTTCTGAGGCTGGAATGAGGCTCTTCAGTAAACGAGTGTTCACTGCATCAACTGGAAAACAAGCAATTTCAAATAAGATGGTGCTCATGGATCAGGTTCTTCGAGATGGTTTTGCAGCTTAGGTCAAAATCCCCCCTGGACAAGATTATTCAGAGCTTCATTCAGTAAGAGTGTACAAGAACCTAGACAGGACTTACCTATACCCCAAAAAACTGTGAGAAGTATTTCTTTCCAGTTTAAATAAAGACAATGAAATATTGAGTATTTTAGTGTTGAAATAGTCTTTAGACTCTTGGCAAGACTACAGAAAGTAACACAAAGTCTGGTAACATTAAAAGACCAATTCCTTCACCAAAGAGTATGTGACTGTGAGCTCAGTCAGAGAGCAGCAGATCAGTGTTCTGGAGATGAGTTGATCATTTGAAGTGAAGAAAAGCACTAAACTACTTGCATAATGGGGAAAGGATTCTGTGTGCTCCTCTTGTGTTGGAGGGAGGTAGAAGTTTAGGGTTTTTTCCCCTGAATATTTCATTATTTTCAAGTACAAATGGTGAAGAACCTTGCAAAGAAAGCAACATGAGGGCGGCACTGGCTGCTAGACTGACTGTTTAGGATGACATTTTCATTTTAGCAAGTTTCACTAATACAACTGTGTCTGTTTATTTTGATCTTGGGGAAACGTAACTTACACAAACAATTACAGCAAGGAAAAGACACAATGGTTGCTAAGGGCACACTTGGAGCCTTTCGGAAACTTGCAATTATGGACAAAGGG
>NW_008683243.1:55457-57792 GCF_000695815.1 Acanthisitta chloris
TGGATATCACTTGCTTGGAGCAAGAACTGAGGTTAGCTTTAGCATAAACTCAGAAGTTGCATCAAAGCATGCCAGAAAAATTAATTTTAAGCTATGGTACCCAACAGTACATTCACCATAAACATATCTCTCCAGCAGGTTTGATTAGAGGGGATAGAGATGTTCACAGAAAATATAACAGCAGTATGTAATACATGTATTTTACCAAATCTGCCACTGAGTGCCACACTCAGCAGTATCTCAAACCCCTCAGGTGGCAGCCCTTGTTGCAGGCCAATGGTTTCCACAGCAGCCAAGTGTTTCTGCAGTACACTGCTCTTGTTCAGCAAAACACGGCCTCGCTCTAGGAAAGAAAAATAGGACAAACACAGAAGGAAACAACTTCTGAACTGAAAATGAACTTTAGGCTTCTCTGAACTGTCCCTACTTATTCCTGTATCTGTATTCCTTACTGTTACAGTGGTGAGGCACTGGCACAGGTTGTCAGAGCAGTTGTGTTTGCCCCATCCCTGGGAGTGTTTCAAGCCAGGCTGGATGGGGCTTTGAGCAACCTGGGCTACTGAAAGATGTCCCTGCCCATGGCAGGGGGTGGAACTGGATGATCCTTAAGGTACCTTTCAACCCAAACTATTCTGGGATTCTGTGATTATCTTTTCAATCCTAAATAGCTAACCTTAAAAATGCTCTTACCATTTGCAAAGTAGTTCAAAGCTTGTTCCAGGGAAACTTCCTGACTTTCATTTTTCTCACCATCAGCAAATTGAAGAATCTTTAAACTTTTTTCAGGGTCAGTTGTCCCTCCTTTTCGCCAAGAAGAGAGATCAGTTTGGCCTTTCTGGTGCTTTGGGGTCATAGAAATCCGTCGTCGCTGCATTTTTCAGACTCCCGGGTGAGACAGGAGGATTTTGCTCATTTGTCATGTGAGATCCAATCCCCCATTAGTCAAGAAAAGAGACCAACCTCCAACAGCTGAAGAACATCAGAGAGCTGGTTCCCTGCAAGAAAAGAAACCTTTACTTTCCCAACAAACGGCTTTTAGAGGCAACATAAGAATAGCTTCAGGGGAAGTAATGTGGAGCTGGCTGTCTCCCAGGAATCAGACAATATCCTCAGGAGATGCACAGACAACAATGTACCAAACCTCTACTCTTTCTTACATTAAAAAAGGGAAGAAAAAACTTTACAAGTAAAAATTAACACAAGCTTCTTTCAATTTAAAAATGATCCAAGGAAATTGTATACAGCATTTTGATCCCAAAATTAACATAACCAGAGCGTCAGCAAAACTCAAGCAGCTTTCTGCTGAGCATGTTTTGGGCATTCTTATTTCCCTTCCTTGCATTGTGTATGTCAATGCAACAGTCAACAAGTCATGATTTCCTGCAAGGAAATGTACAGATTTTAGAGGATCATAACACTTCTCTTCCTATTCCATAGAAGTCAGATCTTTCTGCAGCTTTTCTACTGAGCAGCTGGGATTGGGAAAAATAAGGAATTTAGGTAAACTTACAAGTGAAATACAAGAGGTACCAACAGTGCCAAACAGCTCTGCGTAAAACACAGCCATCAAAAGTGGCATTTTCTCCTCAATATGCTGCAGAGATCAACCTTTTACCCACAAAATGTGAAATTTTCCTACACCTTCCTGGATTAGGTAGTGTGTACATTCCTGGATTGCTAGAGCCTATCTTTCCTGGCACAATTAACCAGAATGATTTTCGGTCCATACTCCCTCTTCAGCTCTCACTTCCTTAGGATGTTAGAATCATCTGTATTTCCCTATAGGCTTGTTTGTCACTTCCCAGTGCAGCACACCAAGGATAAGCCTCTGGCTAAGCGTGTACAGACCTCTCTGCAGCACACACTGGGCAGTCTCAATGAAATGTACTGACTCCAGGTGAGATGTACTCCCTCAGCACTAAAGGCCAACACAAGCACATCAGGACTGCCACAAAGATGCTTTGCATGATGGTGACCGAGAACTGAGATACTTCAAAACACATTCCCAATAGCAACTACACCGTGGTGACACTGACATGAACTTGACTGACACGCTGCAGAAAACCCTGAACACTCTCAAACCTTGCTTGGTTCACCTTGAGTCTCCTGAGCACACTGCGAGTGGTTCAGGAAGTAGGTCAAGACAACAGTCCTGTTACAGACCACACCGTGGAGTACACCAACAGCTTTCACTCGGCTTCCTCTGCCCTTTCTCTACACGTTTGGCTTTTTTCTTTTGTCCTGCAGCAATTCTACGAGAAAAACTCGGCGAGGAAGAGAGCGCCGGGCCTTAACGCAGAAGAAACAGC
Organism: Acanthisitta chloris; assembly: GCF_000695815.1. Taxonomy (NCBI): domain Eukaryota; kingdom Metazoa; phylum Chordata; class Aves; order Passeriformes; family Acanthisittidae; genus Acanthisitta; species Acanthisitta chloris. The sequence continues at coordinate 57,767 of NW_008683243.1, forward strand.
AGGCCGGAACGCCGGTGCACCGCACA
>NW_008683244.1:0-14032 GCF_000695815.1 Acanthisitta chloris
GACAGGCTCCATGCAGCTCTCCTGGCCTTGCAGGGTCACTGCAGAACATCTGGCCCAGCTGCCAGCAGTGCCAGAGGCTGCAGACAGTGGTTTGGAGCAGGAGGATGGATACAAGGCACAGGTGAACTCTCCCAGGGCAGTGACTCCCCAAGGACAATTCCTAGAAATAAGCTGACAAGCCACATCTGTCTCTGCCATCTTTTTTTCCAGCTGTATAAAAGTCCCTGCTCTGCACATTTCAGAATCAGAGTGTATTCCCTTGGGGAGTCTCCAGCTGGGCCCAGGGCAGTCACCCCCTCCTGCCAATGGCTGGGACATGCTGAACTCCCCAAGGGCTCCACAAAATAGCCCTAAACACAGCATGAGGGAGATTTAATTGTCACTCTGATGGATGTGAGTGCCTCCTTTGCATGGATGCCCTTGTGCTCTTATGCAGCTGTGCTCAGGAGAGGCTTGGAAAGCCACTGAGCCTCTGTTTTCCTCTCCAGTGCCACCTCTGGGCAAGGACGTGCATTAATGGAGCTGGTGGTAAAAGAACCTGCTGTTCAGCCTGAAGAGAAGGTTTTGGGGAGACTTTAGAGTCCCTTCCAGTGTCTAAAGGGGCTTAAGAGAGCTGGAGAGGGACTTTGGACAAGGACACAGAGTGATGGGACAAAGGAGAATGGATGTAAAAAGAAGGAGGGCAGGTTTGGATTAGATAGCAGGAAGAAATTCCTCCCTGTGAGGTGCTGAGGCACTGGCACAGGTTGTCCAGAGAAGCTGTGGCTGCTCCATCCCTGGAAGTGTTCAAGGCCATGTTGGACAGGGCTTGGAGCAACCTGGGCTAGGGGAATGAACAAGGTGATCTTTCAGATCCTTTCCAACCCAAACCATTCTATGATTCCATGATAACTTGCCTTTTCCAGCCTTGGGACCTCTCCAGGCTAGAGTGTGGCACAGCCAAGGAGGTCTGAGGTAAAGGGGGTCTCATGGGGGCTGCCTTCACTCTCTGTCTCTTGTTTGGAAATGCCAGCATCATTCATTGCTGCTGGCATGGGAACTGCATGTCTGACATGAATCACTTGTCATGGCCAGAAAAACCCAATGCTGAGACAGTCTGATTTATGACCAGTATAAAGGAACCCAGTGCCAGCTCTGCAGCAGGTGTTTCATTCCAGGGGGTGCCATGGAGAGAAGAGTCATTTTGACTTTGTTTTCCTCTGAAGATCTAAACCTGTAACTGAATCTTACCACCCTGAGGCTGATTTCACAGTAGCTTGTAAACCTGAATTCTTCTGCCCTGTGACAACATGAATAGAAGTAACTGGTGTGCAGCCTCAGAGCCCAGAACCACTCATGGCCCTGACACCTCCAGCCATGCCTGAGAGCTTCCAGCAGCTAACACTCAGTAATTTTTGGTTACTACTGACCAACACCTTGGTGTACACTAAATGCCAGGATCCCATTCCTGCCAACACTTGGAAATAAGCCTTCCAGCCCAATTCCACATTAAACAGCCCCAGCTCTGCAGCACAGAGCTGCTCAAGTGAAAACAGAGGAGAGGAACAGGCTTTGCACCAAAATTTCATGGATGGCTCAGCATTAAAACATCACAGTACATAATTTGCTTAAGTATTTCAGAGTTAATTATGCGACTGGAGCATTTAACCCATCTGGGTGTCCTAGAGCTCCAGGTGGAGTGGATATGCTGCACCTTCCCAAATGCACCTGTGAAAGGGTTTGGCTCCAAGAGGCTGTGGAAGTGTTTACTGTCACCTCTGAGTGACACCAGGACAAGCACTTGTCTTGTACTCGTGAACTGGAACTGTATTTAATTCAGACTCGAGGCAAAGTCATGGCTCAGAGCCCTTTAGTGTGCTGCTGAATTGGAAACCAGCTTGCAAAACTGTTCCCAAAATAACCCTGCAAGCGCCTTTTATCCAGAGAAATGGATAAAATATTTCTGTTCAGAGACAGAGGTGCAAAGAATTTAAATGTCAACACTTTCCCTGGAGAGAGGGGATGGGTTTGGGGATCTGTTTCCAATACATATCAGTGCCAGGGCCCTGCAGGGCTGTGGCCATCTCTGCTGCAGGGTGATGCTACCACTAGGAGAAAAACTGCCAGAATATCTAAAAAAAAATCATAGAACTTAAGGGTTGGAATGGACCAGTCCAACCCCCTGCCCTGGGCAGGGACATCTCACTAGATCAGGTTGCTCAAGGCTCATCCAGCCTGGATTGAACACCACCAGGGTCAGGGCAGCCACCACATCCTTGGGCAACCTGTTCCACTCCAACACCTTTTCCATGGGATTCCTATGCCCATCACTGCATAAACTCACTTACCTGCACCCCAAGGCTGCAGGAGGCTCATGTTCCCTGCTGCAGGTGCAGCTCTCACTGGATCCTCCCAGGGCAGGGGTGGATTTTGCTCCAAGGATGTCACAGCTGGACTGATCACCTTTCTCATTCCTCCCCAGGAAGCTGCTGCATGGAGATAAAGTCATTTATATCCAGGGAAACTTTGTTGATAAATAACCAGAGCTGGAAATATGCTTTAATGAAGCACAAGAATTAGCTTTATTCACATTTCCCTCTCTCACAACATAGATAAATATATGCACTTAAAGAATGATGATGTTTTGGGTAATCACAGCTAAATAAATAGGATGGAAACTCTGCATACTTTATGCAAAAGAATTTGCTAGCTGCAACATTTCAAGTTTCATTTCAAAATGATCAAGTGCTTGGAATGAATCCTCTACCCCAAACCCTTAACTTTGCATTTCCAAGGGCTATGGCCATAATACAATAATGAATATATTTGTCTTCTCCAGACTGTTATCCTATAGTTGCTGTGTCTAACATAATCTGCTTTTGGCCAACATCTATCATAACACACCAACAGAAGCACTGAAACACATTAAAACCAGAATTGATTATCTTACAAGTCCCTCTTTGTCTGGTCTCTTCATTTGCCTATTAATAGCCCACTGTACAATTAATTATGCACAACTCAGGTACAATCCTTGTAGCCCTGCAGAAAAGAGTTGAGAAAAAGTTCTGCAGGCTGCTTGGAGGTAATATTTCTCCTCCTGAGCTCTGCTGCAAGTTCTGCTGAGACCTAGGTCACACACTGAGCAGCTTGGAGAACCCAATAACACCAAGGAACAGGCAAAAAAAGAAAAAAAAAATATATTTGCTTAAAATATTCAGGCCAGTCTTGATGAATAATGAATATATCCATAGAAATGGGGCTCAACCACACACAAAACAGTGGTTAAATTAATCAGGTAATTTAACAGCAAGGAGTAATTTGACATCTTGTGTCTCACGGGTGCCACTTCCCCAGCTTTCCTCCAAGCAGCCTGGCTCTTTCTCCTCGCTGCAGGCTGGCCTTTCTTAAGGCAAGGCTTTTAATTATGCAGGCTGGACTTGCTTAATGTGAGCCTTTTAATTATCCTTAGATCAATACTTCTCTCATCAGCTCTGAGAATAACCTTCCCCTCCCAGCGAGAGCTGTGGAGTTACAGTGAACACTCAGTGCATTAAGCATCCACCTCCACCTGGAGGAAAGGGACAGAGGGAGTCACTGTCCTGTGCTTTGAGGAATGGGGATGTTAATACCTTGGTTTGAGGTACAGGAATGGCACTATCCCCTGGTTTGGGTGTCACATCCCATGGCTTGAGGTACAGGAATGTCACTATCCCCTGGTTTGGGTGTCACATCCCATGCTGTGAGGTACAGGGGTGTCACTGTCCCATGGATTGAGGAATGGGACTCTCATATCCCATGGATTGAGGTACAGGGGTGTCACTATCCCCTGGTTTGGGTGTCACATCCCATGCTTTGAGGTACAGAGGTGTCACTATCCTCTGGATTGAGGAATGGGAGTCTCACATCCCATGGTTTGAGGTACAGGAATGTCACTATCCCCTGGTTTGGGTGTCACATCCCATGCTGTGAGGTACAGGGGTGTCACTGTCCCATGGATTGAGGAATGGGACTCTCATATCCCATGGATTGAGGTACAGGGGTGTCACTATCCCCTGGTTTGGGTGTCACATCCCATGCTGTGAGGTACAGGGGTGTCACTGTCCCATGGATTGAGGAATGGGACTCTCATATCCCATGGATTGAGGTACAGGGGTGTCACTATCCCCTGGTTTGGGTGTCACATCCCATGCTGTGAGGTACAGGGGTGTCACTGTCCCATGGATTGAGGAATGGGACTCTCATATCCCATGGATTGAGGTACAGGGGTGTCACTATCCCCTGGTTTGGGTGTCACATCCCATGGTTTGAGGTACAGGGACATCACTATCCCCTGGTTTGGGTGTCACATCCCACAGTCTGAGATACACAAGTGTCACTCCCCTGTGGTTTAGAAGAGCCACCAGCCAGGCTGGGGGTACCTCAGCCCTCACTGCCCTTCCAAGACAGATCTGCAGGAGGTATCACCATCTTCCAGCCTGGATGAGATGGTACCAAAACCAGCTCCAAAGAGCAGCTCCTGCTGTTGTCCCACTGAAACACAGGGAGCACTAATGACATTGTTATTTTTCATCTTGAGGGAGACTTGAATTATTTACAAAGCTCCCAGCTACACACTCACCCTGGCACCTGCTTTTTCTCCCTCTTCTTTCCACCACTCACTTTGAAAAGAGATACATCTTTCCACATGGGCACATCATTTCCCCATGCCCAGGGTGTGCCCAGCCCTGCTGGTCCCTGTGCTCCTCTCACACTCCTCTGCAGTATCCCTGGCACTCCCAGCCCTGGCAGAGGAGTGATCAGAGCTAATGAGTTTGGCCTTGGGCAACCACCTCCCTGGTTTCATTCTTTTTCTTTTTTTTTTGGTTTTTGTAGCCTTTCAGCCCTGGGTGCTTGTTGCTCCTCCAGCATCAACAACATTAACAAGCTCTGACATCTCATAAATTTCCCTTGGTAAAACAAACAGAAACAAATAGAAAAAAACAAGCTTCAAGCAGTACAGGGGATTTAGTGCTTTGAATTTTTTTTCCTTCCTTCGCCATATATTGGATTTTGTTGTGAACAGCCCCTTTTTATCCTGCTGGTGTCTCTCTGCTGCAGCCAAACTGTCCAGGACAGTAGGAGGTAGAACATACTCATTTTAGCTTTGGGTAGAAAATACTGAGGAAAAAAATGAGATCTGATTTAAACAAATATAGAAATAATTAGATTCAGTCCAAGACCAAGCACAAAATTGGTACAAGCTCAGAACTACCTGAGTTAAACTCCTTCCTTTTAATTTTCACCTTATTCCAGACTGAAGCAAGAGAGGAGGAATGGAAAGCAGAAAGCTCAAATTTCTTCTCCTGCCATTTTCTGCTTGAGCTCCAGAGCCAGGAGAAGACTCCAACCCCATGGGCAGATGTGCTGGAAAGGAGATGGGGAAGGAACCTGCTCTTCATAGAATCAGCATCATAGAATCACAGAACAGTTTGGGTTGGAAAAGACTTTAAGGATCATCTCTTTCCACCCCCTGCTATGGGGCAGGGACACCTTCCACCAGCTCAGGTTACTCCAAGCCCTATCCAACCTGGCCTAGAACAGCCACAGCTTGGAGCAACCTGTGCCAGTGCCTCAACCCCTCACAGGGAAGAATTTCTCCCTAATATCCAATCTAAAGCTATACTCTTTCAGTTTAAAGCCATTCCTTGTCCTATCATAATGATCCAAATGATTTATAGCATCATTTCAGTTGGAGAAGGCCTTAAAGACCATTGAGTCCAACCATTAACCCAACACTTCCAAGTCTACCTCCAAGCCACATCCCCCAAGGGACTGTGAAGCTGAATGAGCATCAGCTGTGGGTCACTTCCCCTCACATGCCTCAATTTCCTTTTTTAAAGTGCATGTGTAGCAGTAACTTGTAATAAAACTAAAACTCTGTGGTAATGCTTCATTTAGAAAGTGGGAAGTTAAAAAATCAGGATTGATCATCACTGTCACAAGGAGGTTGTTGGTAATGGTCTCAGCCCTGGGCTTTCTCCACACTTCCCTTCCTGATCTCAGTGATGCTTTGCCAGTGCTCAACATATAAATTGGCTTGCTTAGGGAATGAGAAATCTCCTGCCTCCGAGCTCAGCTTCTGCTCACAAAGCAGGGACAGAGACACTGCACTTCCCTCTCCATCGCGTTGGGAAGTGCAGCTGCTCCGAGGAGCTGTTAGAGCTGCAGAGGGATGAAGCAGCCACGAGCCATTCTCTCTTTTCCATGCAATTGATTTCCTTTAAATATATATCTCAGAGCATCTCAGAGACACTTGTGCAGGGCTCTCCTGGGAGCTCCTTTGGTTGTTGGGAGCTGATGTGGCTCTGCAGCAAGACAAGGATAAGCTCTGTCCTCCCTGGGCTCCAGCAATCCAGCTGAGGGGCCTGGATTTTCCAAGAAAATGTTTTTCTCAGCACTTACTCCAATGCAAGGGAGTTTAAGCTGGTGCTAAACCACTAATATGCAGCTTCCATCAAGGGCACAAACCACAATGTTAATGACAACAGCCAAAATTGACTTTATTAATTTGTCACCCCCAAAGTTGCTATTTCTTTCCAGTTACTGCCCCATGGACATAAATCATATAAATTGTCATTGAAATGATGCTACAGGGAGATAATAAGAGGTGGAAGAGGAAAAACTGATTTTCCAAGGATAAAATTACTGTGCTCAGTTCTAGGCCCAAATATTTTATACATCTGAATACAATGGGAAAAAAAAACAAACCCACCAAATTCCACACCCCAGTTTAGCACTTTGACTCAGAGGCTGCTGCTCTTTGCCCACTCACAGAGTCCAAAGGGTTAATCACCTGATCCTCTCCTTATTTAGCTGCAACTGATTTACTACAAATGAAGAAAAAGAAAATCAGTAGCTACTACATCAGCCATCACCATAGATCACAGGAATACAATAGTGGAGTGTGTCTGCACATCGACTGAGGCACAAACCCTCTGTGAGGAAACTTCTTCCCCCAGAGGTTTGTGCATTTCTTCAGGTAATATAATTTAGAGAGAAAAGTTTATTTCTGACTGATCCAGTACAAATAAAATCTGTGTTCCACCTCTGAAAACTTTCTGGTTATTCCTTTATATTACAGTGCAAAGAAAGAAAAAAAAAAAAAAAAAGAGATATCCAAGGAAGAAATCCCATTGCATAAAGATCAGAACTGAAGCTCCAGCACTGTAAGCTGCGATTTATTGATCAGCCAAATCCCAGGGCAGCTCCACTTTGACCCATCCCGTGGTTTTATGAGCACAATAAAGCAAACATTTCACAGCACAATCATGAGTTCTGATGTTTGGGAGACAGACAGGACATCTCTGTCAGTTAGATGGGCTCAGAAAATAAAACCTTCTGAAACAGCATATCTGATTAAAGAGAATAAACCTCGTGTACATCAAGAGACCTTGGAGATGGAAAAGCAGGAGAAACTGGCAGTGCTGTGCTGCTCAAAGGAGTGGAAAAGGGATGGATGTTGCAGGGGAGAGAATGAAGAGTTTATCATTAAGTGCTGTGCCCAAGAAGACAAATATAATTACAATTCTAATGCAAATGGTGGGCTCTCCAAATCAGACCTTGTGTTGAAGCTGTGCCACCTTATCCTAGGCATTCCACCTGCCTGTTATTTAACCAGGAATATTCACATGGGAGGAAACTGGAAGAGCAATTCCTAGGTGAACAGTAATTGGTTTGAACATGAGTTCTCTTCCCCCAAGGGAGTCTGAAGTCACAGCTAAGATAAGGCACATTTTCAAATTAATTCCCATGTAATTGTATAATGTGCAAGGGGAGCACAAGCACCAACAGATTGGTTTGCCCATCTCTGCTCAGGAGGGTCTCAGCACTGGAGGGATACAGGATGGGAATTCCTGGACATCAGACCCAGCCTGGATCAAGAGGAGCTGCTTAATGAAGGGCTCAGCTCTGCTGAAGTGCTGGTGGAGCTGATGCATCACAGGCCAAACGATGCCTCCTTTTCCAAAGGACAACTTTAATGCCAACCTGTACTTCCTGACAGAACAAAACTGACCTTATGGCCATGGTATGGTGGGATTGGAACAGGTTGCCCAGGGATGTGGTGGCTGCCCCAACCCTGGTGGTGTTCAATCCAGGCTGGATGAGCCTTGAGCAACCTGATCTAGTGAGGAGCTGTCCCTGCCCAGGGCAGGGGTTGGGACTGGATGATCTATAAGGTCCATTCCAACCCTTAAATTCTATGATTCCATCCAAGCTTGGACTTGATGATCTTAGAGGTCTTTTCCAACCCTAACGATCTTATATATTAATGTGCCATGGAGGGCACAGATGTGCAGCTTGGCATTTCCTGAACTCCTTTCCTCAGGCAATCACTGCTGAGTGACACATCCCTTTCCACCAGCATCTCCTCCAACTAGGAGTCTCCTGCCCTCAAGGCTCTGCCAGTGCTCCAAGGATGCCATTGAGGACCTGCCCGTGGCCAGCTGGGAGCTGTAGCCTTGCCCATCTGCTCTGGTGGCTCTGTGCCCACTCAGCCCATCAGGCTGTGGAAGGGGAAAGTGCCAATCCAAATAGCATTAAATGGGCAGCTGGTGAGAGTGAGCAAAAGTCACCTCTCCTGCTGGGTGTCCCCCACGTGCTGCCTGCATGTGCCTCCTGCCTGGCATTGCTGCCTGGCACGGAGCAGTGTGCTGTGCCAGGAGGATGGGCTGCAGGGTGCTGGCTGCTGGGGACAGCAATTAAAGCCACTTGGGCTGTCAACACTTAAACCCAACAAGAGAACATTATTTTTTGGCATTTCAGCTAAAAATAAACGTCCCACAGAGGGCAATGGCACAGAGCAGTACTAGCACCCGTGGATGCCCTTGGGGAAGAGCTGGGCTCTGTGCTGGTGGCACTGCCTTTGGAGTCACCTCTGGGGGTTTGGCTCCTTTGGTAGTGGAAAAGTACATGCCAGTACCCACAGAGACCTTTTACAAGGGGTCACAGCCTCTTAGGAAGGCTCTTCATGCTCAGCAGAGGAGCAGGACAGATGGAGCAGCAGTGGCAGCTACTCAAGAAGGAGCAGAGAAGCTGCCCCCAAAGCTAAACAAAGAGAGGAAGGATGCTCTGATTTCTGTTGGAAGCCTGTGCTGTCCCATAAGGATGACACAAACAGCTCTCCTGTCCTGCAGATTAGAGCTTTCGAGGACCATTTCACTGGGAACCAACAACATTCCTCCCTTTCTTGCTGCCCTTGTAATGTGCACTGGAGTGGAGACAACAGCCACTGCCAACCCATCTCAGAGCAGCACACTGTGTCCTGTCAAATACTGTGTATTTCTTTTACATTTCAAGAATTTATACCATTCCTGTAAATATTGTTGGCTAGGAAATGTCACATGCAAATCAAGCTCAGAGATGCAAAATTGGAGAAAAGGAAAGGAAAAGTCAGACATAGCTAAAAGCAATCCCTGAAGCCACTTCTCACCCACCCCAAAGAGGTACTGGGAAGGGCAGAAAGCTCAAGCAGCACCAGTAACACACTAGAATAGCAGAAGAGGCTGAAGGGGGGTGAAGGATGAGCCCCTACAGGCACAGCAGCAAGGTTTGGAGGGGACAGAAGGAAGGATGGAGATTTTCTCCTTGCCTCTCAGAATCACTGGCTGGCTTTGCCAAGAGGAGATAAATTGATACAAAGCAACAAGATTTGAGAAGGAGCTCTGTGTCAGGCAGCTTTGGCAATATTAAGCTTAGCTGGGGAGCAGACAGAAAACTAAGGGACAGAATGTCAATTAATTTGAGTGTAAGAATTCCCGGGGCCGGCAGCTCAAGGAAGGCAGGAGAGCTGCCCAGATGGCAGTGTCAGAAGGAAATTGATTTCTCTGCACAGACCCAGGGACTTGAGACCCTTTTCTTCTCTATTTGCTTAAGGATTCTGTTCAGTGTAGAACAATTTGGGCTGGATGAATGCTGTCTTGGAGCAGTAATTGGTGCTCTAACAGAAGAAAACAGCGTATGAATAAGGCCAACATGGGCTGAGCAGTGCTGGGAGGTGAATGGACCTAACCAGCAGATCCAGGACCAGCTCCCACTAAATCCTCTTGTTCCTCTTCACATTGTCACTGCCACTACTGCTGCAAGGAGGGGAGACCTGAGGCTGGCACAGCCCTCACGTTGTGCCAGGAGCAAAGTGCTTGGCTTGACTTTGAACTTGATCTATAGCAGGATCTTGGGCTTGGGCCATAGAGGAGCTCACAAATAATGCACATCTCACTGCCTGGCCCTGCAGGTAATTGATCAGCTGGGAATCACACTCACATCGAGGAGGAACTCACTTAATGTACTCCCAACCTGCCTCAGTGTAACCACGACAGGCTCAGAAATGCTGTTTGCACTGGGAAGTCCATCACCAGTGACAGGAGCCAGCAAAGCTCATTTCAGTCATTGTCATTAAATCCAAGAGAACAGAGAGGCTCCTCTGCTTTGATTTTTGCCTGCTCAGACACTGAATTTGGTGCCTCTGCCAATCCCCAGGTAATGCAGCTTTGCTTTTTACCTGCAAGGCAGGTACATCATGCAAAGCTGATGCAAGAGAGAAGATCCCTAGTGCTGCCTACCCTCCTGGGGACAAGGGGCAGTGGAGAGGGGTGAGATTTGGACCTGGTTGTCCTTCTTCCTGGCATAGCTGCACACCAACTTACCAGTCAGGGTACAGCAGCCAAACCCCTTTGCAGTTCTGTGCTGGTGTGTGCACTGCCCTGAGGTCAAATAGAGCCAAGCACAGATACTACCAGCATCTGTGATAGCACAGCCAAGGTCAGACACTATCCCCAGGAGCACAGTTGGGGCTGGCACACCAGGGACCCACAGGCACAGCCTCAGCCCTGGCACACAGCTCTGTGTGCCACAGCAAAGCTTCAATTCTGCATCTCCATCTCCTCAGGCAGCCCCAGAGTGGGGCACAAGTGGTGACTCCCCACCAGCCTCCACATGTGGCAGAGCACTCCCCTTGCCCATGGTGGGAAGGACAGCAGGGACCATCCTGCCCCTGCTCAGGCTGCAGAGCCTTTGGAGTTGGCTGCATCTTCACAAGGTTTAGCACTGCAGAGCTCTCCTTTCTTTCAGAGCCTCAGGTGCTGCTGTAATACAATTGCTAACAATAAACTCTTTGAGAATACAGATACATCCAAAATAGAGAGCAGTGCTTAACCCTGACATGCTTTCCTGGTCATACACAGCTCCCTTCCCTCCTACATCCTCAGCTCTTGCTGCAAAACACTTTTTTTTGCTAATCACAGTCCCTTGGTGCAAGGAGCAAAGTCCTCTTAGTTCCTCCCAGTCAGCTTGGAAGCCCTCAGGGCAATATTTAACGTCTCCTTTATCATTCTCACATTCTGTACAATGTGTATTTATGCAGGTTTTCCCTGGAGGATCATTCCAAGCAGCCATGCTATATATTTACACTTAACATGCTCTTTAAGGAACTTGCTGTACTCTCAACATGCCCCGGCATGCAGAGATGCTCCTGGAGGAGCTGCCAAAAGATATTTCCCCTTAAACTGCTCAGAATAAGCACAATCCAAAAGGCTCAGAGTCTGTGATGGGCAAGAGGGAAAATGGAGCTGGTCCTATCTGCCTGCAGGGTCACAGCCAGGGAAAGCCTTCCATGGGGCAAAGGTGGATGATGGGGCAAGAACATGAGCAGATCTCAGAGATTTGCCACAGTATGAGAGTTGTCCCAGCAGATCACTCCATGGTCTACCCACAAATCAGGTCAAAGCTTCTAGGAGTAAAGAAGCTGATATAATAACCTCTTAAAGAATCTTCATTCCTAATAAACTTGAACTTGTTTTCTGCAGTAATTGTATTACTAGTTCCACACTAATAGGATGATCCTTCCCAGGAGAAGCAGAGCAGTGACACTGCTGTTTCAAGACTCTCTCCATGAACTTGGCTATTACACTCACCTACCTCAGAGGGAAGGACACACAGAGAGCTCTGAGCTGCACTGGTGGAAGCACCTGCCAGTCTAACACCACTGACCCAGTGCAGGGGCAGAGAGATGCCCTGGTCCACTGACAGATAACCTAGTGGTGAGATTTTCCTTCCAGTCCCATCTCCTTTCAAGCTCTAGCCAAGCAGTTGTCATAGCACAAAACTGTTCAAAGATGACTTGGGGTCTGAGCCACCTCTTTTGGCACTGATTAATGAAATTTAAGTGAGCATGGAGCTGATCTGTCAGCTCTTTCTCCATCCCTCCATGACACTGCATGGCCAAGGTGTACAGAAAACCTCTAGCTGATAACCACAAGGCTCGAGGAAAAGTTCCTGCACATGATGTTTCAGCAAAACCCTGAAAAAAAGCCACATAGCCCACATGCCATCCCACCTACCACTCCCCAGGCACAGCCTGCTCTCCAGCAGTGTTTTCTCCTCTTGACTTCAAAGCTGCTTTTCTCGTTACACTGAAGCGCTGTGAGCTTTTTACTCCTATTCCTGGTTTAGGCCCTACATGGCTGGTGGAAAAAAATTTTAATTAAAAGCTGTTCTGCTTTTATGTCCAACATGCTTCAATGGGCAATTCATCTTTCTGATGCTGGAATTGCCTACTTAGTATTTCTTACACCCTCTAAGCAGCTGGTGCAAGGCAGCACTGGAATTAGGATAGGGAGCTGGATGGAAACTGCCTGGTGTGGCCACAAAATCCTCTGCATCTCCTGTAATGCTGCTAATTATAGCTGTGGCTGCATTCCAGCTGATGTCCTGGGAAAACAAGACTGTAGGCCTAGAGATTAGAGGGAAAAGTGCTAAAACCTACCCAGACATCTCCTCACAGGTGGCTCACTGTCATCTGCCACCAGTGAGTGAGTGTCATTCATTAAGTGACACTGGAAAGTGTCTCAAATAAAGGATTAGTCCTCTGCAGAGCCAGAGGGAGAAGTTTCAGGGATTAGGAGGAAGCATCCTCCCAAAATTTACATCCCTTTAGCCACTGCCTCCAGATGAGCAGAAGGTTCAGCACCTGCTGGGTCAGCATGGTGTGACCCCACCAAGCTTGGGTCACTCATGGGTGACCTGCAGGAGCACAGCTGGGTCACACCTTTGCCTTCTGGATAAAAAAAATAATAAAATCCCAGTCTTGTCATCTCTTTATCAGACTGCCTGGTTTGTGGAAATGTTTGCCCATAGCATTGAGAGGAGAACACAAGTTTGGCAGGAAGAAAATGCTGAGGAATGAAAGAGAATGGGAAATAAAAGGGGAAAACAGCTGCTGGAGCTTCTGGGCTGCTGAAACAGCAGCAGGGAAGTTTTCCAGCTGCTAAACCCAAGCACTGACTGCCCTTGAGCATGGGAAGGTGGCTCTGTCCCCTGTGCCCTCAGAGAGAACCTGGAGAGGTTTGGGAATTTCCTTTGGGGCTGTTTTTACTGCATCTTTGCTGAGTCAGGGCTCAATTCTGAGCAGGCAAGACCCAGCAAATCCTGACCATAGCCAAAGAAATTACATTTTTTCCCCTCTTTTATCAAATACAATGTTAATAGTAAAGCTGCAAAACAGATTCTTTCCCCCTTTATCAAATCACCCTACACAGCCCTAAAGCTCCTTCTCCTCTTTGGATCCACAGGTCTCTTGTGTGAACTTCCAGGAGCCCCAAAAAACCAACTACCCATCAAATACCATTACAGGTAGAAACACTGTTAGGCTGTGTGCAGGGATATAGACATTTAAGCTGAGAAAGTACTTAATAAATTCAGCCCAACACTTTGTGACATTTCCCCCAAGACTTTAACGCTGTTTACAAATGCTGGAGAACACTTGGAGTCGTTGCTGGCACAGACTTATGATTTATTTCAAAGCAAAATGGGTCAGAGTGTGTGGGTCTGTGTTTAATGTGAGAAGGGATTTGGAAATGAAAAGTCAACTGGCATGAAAGATTGCTGGGCAAATGGAAAAGCAGCAAAGCGTGTGGGTGGTCTCTGAGCATGTAATAGGATATTTGTAAGGAAAAGGAACATTCAGGATTGGGAGCTTTAATAAAACAGTTCCTTTTTTTTTTACCCAATCAATAATATA
>NW_008683244.1:14107-16610 GCF_000695815.1 Acanthisitta chloris
AATTAATGAAGCAGTAAGTGTGCACATGTGTGTGGAGGTGATCCTCTCCCAACCTGGAGCAGGCAGGAAAATGCAGAACAGGTCTGGGCTCATACCAGGGATGAGTAACCCCCAAACAGAGGAGGCTTGAAGGGTTTTCTGCTCTATCCCAGCTGCATTTTCCCACAAGCCACTTTACTGCATCTGCCAAAGGATGTTCTGGAGCAGCCCAAGTGCTCCGAGATGTGGCCACAGTGGGAGGGGTGAAGGCTCAGCACAGCAGGGAAAGAACCTGCAGGATATCAAACAGGGACTGCAGTGGCTTTTTGAGCAGCAGGGACAGTGGAGGAGGTTATGAGTCTTCTGGAGGTGGTGGTTTACAGGGATTGAGGTAGAGCTGTCACAAGGTACCAGAGCCCAGGGAGGGGGAAGAAGAACCCACAGGGACAGAGTGGCAGGACAGGAATATGATTGACTCAAAATGCAGATAAGAGCAGGATGTTGTTTTGCTCTGAGAAGACTACCCACTAACCAGGCTTCATGAATTTGCCTAGCAGCATAGAGTCAAGGAATCACTGAGGCTAGAAAAGGGACATTGAGGGGCTGGAGCAGGTCCAGAGAAGAGCAACGAGGCTGGGGAAGGGACTGGAGCCATGAGGAGAGGCTGAGGGAGCTGGGGGTGTTCAGCCTGGAGAAGAGGAGGCTCAGGGGAGACCTTCTCACCCTCTGCAACTCCCTGACAGGAGGTTGGCGTCAGCTGGGGGTTGGTCTCTTCTCCCAGGCAACCAGCAGCAGGACAAGAGGGCACAGACTCAAGCTCTGCCAGGGGAGGGTTAGGTTGGATATGAGGAAGAGATTTTTTCTGGAGAGAGTGCTCAGGCATTGGAATGTGCTGCCCAGGGAGGTGGTGGATTCACCATCCCTGGAGGTTTTCAAGCTGAGACTGGATGTGGCACTTGGTGCCATGATCTAGTGACCATGGTAGGGTTGAACTTGATGATCTTGGAGGTCTTTTCCAACCCAGCTCATTATACAATTCACTATTAAACCATGTCCCCAAGTGCCACATCCACACACCTTTTAAACACTTTCAGGGATGGTGACTCCATCACTTCCCTGAGCAGCCTATTCCAATGCCTAACCACCCTTTCAGTGAAGAAATTTTCCCTAATACCTAATCTAAACCTCATGAAAGCCCAATTTACATTCCTAGCTGCTTCATCAGATGTTCCAGTGTATCACATTGAAAACAAATTAATCATTATACAACTCCCTCTCATGAAACTCAGCTCCACCTTCTGTTTCAACACTTGGAGAGCATCAGCATAATTTATTTTTCAAAATTCAGAAGAAACACTTAGAGATGAAAGGCTCACAGGAGTATCTATGACTGCATCACCATTCCTCAGCAGCTCTCATTGTTCAATGCTAAATAGAAGATACGACGTTTTAATTGCTATAGATTAGCGTAAAGAGTGTCAGCAGTGAGCACATCTTGGGCTCAGGCTCATTACTGGGCTCCATCTCTCTCTTTTGCCTCATGAGGGTGATTTCCCTCATCCCTTGATTAGTATGCACAGCAGTTCCCAATGGAGAGGATTGCACAGGGATGGGGACTCTGCTCGGTTTCAGCTTTTAGGAAATCAAACAATTTCAGTAAGAAGAAAATGCAATAGCTGTCAGATGTTTTGGACTTGAGTCAGGCAATAAATATCAGCATAAAGATTGATGCTCATGTTGGGAGGGTATTACAGAATCCCAGAATGGTTTGGGTTGGAAGGGAACTGAAAAATCATCTAAGTCCAACCCCTGCCATGGGCAGGGACACCTTCCACTTGACCAGGTTACTCCAAGCCCCATCCAACCTGGACTGGGATGCTCCCAGGGATGGAGCAGCCACAGCTTCTCTGGGCAACCTGTGCCAGTTCCTCAGCACCTCCCAGGGAGAAAATCCTTCCTAATATCTAATCTAAACCCACTCTCAGTGTGAAGCCATTCCCCCTTGTCCTATCACTACAGCAAGTAGTTTCACTTGGAGGAAAGGTAACCCCAGCAGCCCATGACTACTCAGATCATTAGAGACACTAACACACCACACAATGCAATAATAATAATAAGTAAAATCAAAGGTGAGAGGCCTTGTCATCAACCCAAGGTCACACTGCCTTGCAAAGAGAAGAGCAGATGCCCCAGGTCAGCCCAGGCTACTGCTGTGCCAGATGCTGGAGGGGCTGAGGGGAGCATGGCAGGGCTGGCAGCAGCAGGTAGAGCTGCACACAGCTGAGGATTCTTCTCCTCTCTCCTCCACTGAGATCACATAAGCTCATTAGCAAGAACAACCTTTCTCAACATCCATCTGTGCAGCACCAAGCACACTCAGGCTGTAACCACAGGAGGAGCTTCCCTCTCTTCACAACAGAGATATTCCAGGGCTAACTAATTTACTAAGGATTTAGATACCCCTGTGCTAATGAAGATTTCTCTCCTCTCCACACATACAGGAAAGTGAACCACAATGCAAGTG
>NW_008683244.1:16673-22112 GCF_000695815.1 Acanthisitta chloris
CACTGCACACACACCAACTCCCTAACACATTCCCTGCCACACTCAGCAGGGAGAAAAACATGTGGAAACCATCAGAAAACTGTACAAAAAATATATATATAATAAGAAAACCAACTACTCACAGGCTGAGCAGGCAACAAATCCCCCTTGAACCATCCTTCTCCCACCAAAGCCTAGCCCAGAGCTCTCTGTGCTGCTGGTTTTATTCCCTCTGGAGAAACAGGTGACCTCAATGAGCCACCTCACCCCCACCCAGACCTTCTCCTGCCTCTTTATCACCAGCAGCTTCGGCTCTTCTGGCTACTGGGGAAGGTGTTCATCCTTTTAACCTGCTCTTTCCACATGTTTTACGGGTTTCACCCTTGTTTGTTCAATTCCTGGCCATGTGCCCACAGACACAGCCATGGACAGGCTTGAAATCTGGAGTGAGAGCCAAGTGCACAATATTTCCATCAAATGAGCAGCTGACAAAGCTTCTGGGTATCTGGGGATATCAGAGAATAACACACTGGTTTGGGTTGGAAGGGACCTTAAGGATTATCTCATTCCAACCCCTTCCATGGGCATGGACACCTCCCACCAGACCAGGTAGCTCAGAGCTCCATTCAGAGTGTGGTGTCAGGTCCTTCCTCCCTGGGTCCAGGGAGGTCCCAGCACCATCTGCCAGCTGGGCTCAGGCACTGATCCTGCCTGGGATGGGGCTGCATGGCCAAATCTTTGTGATGGTTGGAAAACCTCACCTGAATCCAAGTCTCTAGTAGTGACTGCCCTGGGAGAGCAGCTGGAGATGTCCTGTGTGCCACAGAGCAAACCCTTCTGCAGAGGAATTCAGCCTTCTGGACAGTTCAGAGCCAGAAATTGCCTTCAGGTCTTCTTTTCTGTACAGGAAAAAGGAAGACAGTTTGAAAGAGTTTGCCATTATCCTCCAGGACAATAACACAATAATTAAAACCACCCTACACAGTTCATTTTCCTTCCAGATTTGGAAGACTATAATAGAGAGAATAACAATTGCCAGGACCCTATTCTTCTCCCCCCCCCCCCCCCAAAAAAAGAAGTGACAGAGACTTGAAAGCTCAGAGCTGGCTCTTGGGGAGAAGATAAAATGCTGCTCAGAATATAGATTTTGGTGCCAGCTGGGAATTACAGCCCTGATCCATCCTCCTCTGTCATTGGAGTCTGTGTTGCTCTGTGGGCTAAATGGAAGTGAATACAGTTACTTTCCCTGTCTTGGGGGAAAAAATGACATTCCATTTTGTCTCCAAAAAATACACATTATTTAACTTATAAAATATTTAATCTGTGTAATTAATCCTCTCATGACAGCGCTTTGCACATTTTTGCTGGCAATCCATACTTTGAATGGCCTATAGTTATAGCTAACTTTGTTTCCTTTTTCTCATGAAATTAATCAAAGGCTTGTATTCTAAATTATTCAGGATCTGAATGAAGCCTGCTTTCTATGGCTTGCAGCAAGAAAACTCCTATTTCTTTCATGTGCCAGCAATACAGCAATTCCATTTTTCCAAGGGGGAAAGGACTGGGAAGTGGAGGCTCCTCAGGCTCTTGTGACACAGCAGGGGATGGGTCCACACACATCCTCTACCCTGCCTGGCAGGAATAGCAGCATCAAATAAGGGATCCCAAGCCACCAAAGCTTGGATGCATCATCTAAAGAGAGGTGGCCTAATTCCATGAGAAGTTGGGCTCCTGCAGCTGTTGCTCAGCTCAGTTTGGTTTGTCATTTCAGCTGCAGTTACAGAGCTGCATGGGGAAGCTTCTCCTTTCAGAAGAGGTGAAATGTGGCTGTGAGGGCCATGGGCTCTGGGTACTTTGAGATCCACAAACATCCAGAGTGGAATCCTGTCCTTAAAATTCATGCCCTGTGCCCAGCAGGATGACAGTGTGGTGCTGGTGGGACACTGGCAAGTACAAGGTGTTCTTGAGCAATGTCATGCCAAGAAGTGTTCCCTTCTCCTCTGACTTTTGTCACCCACCCTGTGCAGCTCTTTTCTTCAACGAGATTCTCTCTGGACTTCCATGTTCCCTTTGGGATATGCTAATCATTCAAGGAAGGCAGAGGGACACCAGGCTGCAAAAGCTGAGGGGTAACATGCTATGCAAATCCAAATATTTAGGGCCCTGAAGTCCCTGAGGACTTTCCTTGGCTCCAACATGTTTCAAGCCCACAGTGCCCATGTGGAACCCTTTGCCTTGAGCAGCCTCACACCATCAAGGAGCAGCAGAAGCTCAAAGAACCCCATTGCAAGCTTGAAAGGAGGATTTTCCTCCCCAAAAGAACATGGATCTCTCATGAATATCCCACCCAATTTGAAGCCCTGCACACTGCTCAAAGCCCACATCAGTGGGGTGTCAGGGTCAGCAGCTCAGCCCAGTGCCACTCTGCCCTGGTCACTCCTGCTCTCCTCCCCTGTCACATCATTTGGGTGATTTCAAAGGGTTTGATTAACATTTGCTCCCCACTGGCACTGGTGCTCAGGGCTGGCCAGAGCCTGGTTCTTGCTGCAGCTGAGCTGTGGGAAAACCTGATCACAGGCTCAATGAGTTCTGAAGAGCTTTATCAACACTTGCTCTCTCAGCCCCTGGACGTGCATAAGGCTCTTGCTGGATTCAGAGTTCAGCCCCTTTGAAGTTTTTACCTCCAGGCTTTTTTATTTATTTTTTTTTCAGCAGAAAATTCTATCACCACTTGTGGAGGAACCATATGGAGAGTCTCACTGCAAAAGGGACACACCTCTATCACCACTTGTGGAGGAACCATACGGAGAGTCTCACTGCAAAAGGGACACACAGTTGCTGTGTCACTAAGAGCTGCATATGAATTTCTTGAGATTCTTTTCTTTTTCTTGCTGAAAATATTTTCCTCTGAGCAGCCACTACTTGCAACCCCTCAGGAGTCTTAGTTGACTTCAAGTCTTGTCCAGCAGCAATCAGGATTTTAGAGACCCCCACAAGTGCAAGCAGTGAGAGCTCCAGATCTGACTCAAGGGAGCTGGAGATGAGTTGTTTTTTTTTAACATCATCATGTTCTGTCACACAGGCTCTGGGAAACCTTTGGAGCTCACAGTGCCTGTCCCCTCTAGACTGACAAATCCTCTTCTCAAGGAAATAAATTACCAGTATTCAACACTGAAAGGAGACCCAAAAGGGGCTGACAGTTCATTAACTGGACCCAGGAAAATGTCCTCACCTGCCCTTTACTCTTCAGGCTTTACTTTGGAACTCTTTGCTACCAAACGATATGGAAATTGATAGAAAACTCTATTTTCTGCCTGTCCCACTGCCCAGTGGGTTGTCAGCCACTGGCACTTAGAGAAATGCATTCCAGAGCACACCAGCCTGGCATCAAGGGAAGGGGTGATGTTTGTTGGAAAACATTCCCAGGGAGCAGTGGGATGGAACAGCCACAAATTCACTAAGAAAAACCTTAAGAGCAAACACAAAGCATCACTCTTGGCTTTGGGAACTGCAGCTGCACTGGCAGAATTCAGCAAAGTTTCAATCTCTTGTGTTGTTAATCAGCTCTGGAATTCATAGGCAAAGAAATGAGAAGAAGAAACCAAAGGCAAAGCCTTGGTTAAAGCATTGCTGCACCATAAATTTGGGTGCAAAGCACAGAGCTTTGCAGGGCTCTGTCCTAATGCATCAAAGCCTCCAGTGCAGTGCCCTGGTGCAGATACAGGAAGTCTTCTAATGAGGAGCCCAACATTAGGAGCATCATTGTTAATCAGGTTTTATGGATTTATGAAACAAATGTACACACTTGTCTTGTTTAATATTATTTTCCACTTGGAACCTTAGTTTAATAGAGATGCCCTAAAATTAGACCATTCATAAATAATGCAAGTAATAAAACCTTTCTTTTATCCCCTGGCACACATGAATGCAAGCTTAAATATGGATTTAAGCAAAAAAAAAAAATTTGTAGAACTTTGGGTTTAAAAAACACACACAAAAAAAAGCAAAGTGCCAGCTACTGTGAGATGAGGAAACCAGTGCAGCATCCAAGCTCCAAGGCACAAATCAGAGTGGATTTTTAAGGAGAGAATTCACAGCCTTGATTTGTGGGTAGATTTATATCCCTAGATGTATACATTGATTTATATAGATATTCATGTATAAATATATTGGTTTCTTTGGGCACAAGGGATGGATGTGTGATCCAACTGGTAATGGGAGCACATGTACCCACACCATGGGTTCTCACAGGGGTTGTCATCCCCCTTTGCCCACAGGGTTTTTTGAGAATCCTCCACGTTCACACTCTTTGGAGGGTGGTGGGAGGAGAAGAAGCTGCTGGAGGAGCTGCTGGAGGAGCTGCTGCAGACAGGTGGAGCTGGACACTCGGTTCTGCTCAAAACCTGCCAGTGCTTCAGTTCATTTGCTATGCATCTTCTACATAATTCATAGCCCAGAGACTGCTGAAAATCAGGAACAATAAATAAGTAAAGCAGCAAAATTTGTATTTTTTTGGGGGCTGGCTCACTCTCATAAGGCAAAACACAGTGAAAAGAAAACCATGCTCACCCTTTGCTGAATTTGGACCAAATCTAACCATGGGCAGAACTGTGCTCCAACCAGTAAGGCAACTGCCTTTTTCCTTTAAAATAGGAAGAAGTGATGTGTTTTCAGTGCTCAGAAGCCTGGGGCTGATAGGGAGAAAAAATTAAAGGAATCTGTGAGCTGTGGAAAGTTTTGCAAGCACAGAAAGGGGCAGAGCAGGCAGAGGCAGAAATGCCAGTGAGACTCTCTGCAGCCTGATCTGCTGCCTTGGTACTTCCCTGCTGCACATTTCCCACTATTTTCTAGTCATTTCTCCAGCCAACTTCCAGTTCCTAAGCCAGGAGCTCTCCCCTTCCACTTTGCTCAGTGTTCCTGAGGGTTCAAGGCACAGAGCTCTGGTGGCAGCAGGTTCTGTTGTGACTCCTCTGCCTGCCACACTCTTCCTCCTTCCTTAGGCATGTGTTTTATGGAATGCTTTAGGCCTGGATATGAGAAGTTTGTGCCTTTCTGCAGCCAAGAAAGGTGATTTCCCTGCAGGACAGCCTGGCCTTGGCTCCCCCAGGCTGGAGATGCCCCTGACTGCTGCACAGCCCTGGAAAACTAAGGAGATGTGGAGATGGAAGGATCCTGAGGGTTGAGGAAAATTGCTCAGGAGGACTTGGCACAAACCTTATGGAGTTAAAGAGGATCAGATTTTAGAGGATCAGATTTTAGTGTATCAAATTTTAGAGTATCAGGCTTTGGAATATCAGACTTTGGAGTACAGGACTTTTAAAGCATCAGACTTTAGAGCATCAGACTTTAGAGCATCAGACTTTCTCAACCTTAGGGCTGAGCACCAGCCTGTGGAGGTAAGGACACAAAATGTGGTTTTCCAGCACATACAACACTCTCTCCTTCAGCTGGACAGAGGAT
>NW_008683244.1:22181-23563 GCF_000695815.1 Acanthisitta chloris
TTACCCCTGAGCTCTTGGCTGTGCCAGGCTGACAGCTCAGCTGGGGGTTGCCCCCAATGACACCTTGCTGGGATATCTGCCTGCTGCCAACCCCCCTGGGCTTGTTTTCTGCCTGCTGCACGTGTGAAATGCAATCCATCCATCAACAGGAGTATGTACATCATCCTCCCATCATTCCTGCCTTCCCCTCCTCCCCAGCTCTCATCCCCTCCTTGCCATCCTCGCAGCTCCAGCCCTGCACACGCCTGTTTGGGTGGGAGGCAGCGACTGTGAGAGGCTGCAGAGATTAGAGCCTGATGCTCAGGAAGGCGATGCTGACAAACCGCACAGTCATCACTCCCAGCAGTCGCCTGCTCAGCCAGCAAACAAGGGAAGAAAAGAGGCTCAGTGGCTCGAATAAGCCCCAGAGCCTGCATTTGAATTGACAATGAGCTGCTCAGTGGAGCTCAATCTGTCAAGCACCATGTCCCATTAAGATGAAAATTTGAAGGTCTCAATAGAGCAGAGAGATAACCTCTTTTATTCTCTTTATTATTAGAGGATGCTTGTGAGGATGGCAGGTCAGGCTGGCTCTGGCAGGACCACTCAATGACCAGGTGCTCCTTTTCCTGCTTGTTTGTTTGTTTCTTGGGTTTTTTAAAACCTCAGATCATGCCATTTGCATGTGAACGTGCCAGTGCTTCTGCCCTGGGGCTCCTTGGTGCTGCTCAGTGCAGGATGCACTGGGATAAATCCTCCCCAGCTCTGCTCATTTGGCTCTGCCCACAGTTTGTGGGAGATTTGGGCAATGCTACCCCAGCAAAACAGGTGAGTCTGTGGCTTTGAACAGGTCTAAAAGGAAAAAATGGGAATGTCTGGCTTCTAAGTCACCTCCCACCCAGGCTCTGCTGGAGCTGAGCACTCACAGGCTGCGTTTTACTCAGAGCAACACTGTCCATCTTCTTTCTCTCCCTCCCTTCTTTGTCACTCCTGAAAATCCAGGCCTGAGTGAATGCAACTCCATGCCAAAAAGCAGGAAAAAGGATCACTTTCCTGTTTCCTTCATCATTATATTTTCACCATCATCATTACACGAAACAAAATCCTTTATATTCTCCCTGCTCAGAAATACATTGCACAGATGCAGCTTTGCTTCCCAGTTCCCAGCTCAGAGGTGTCAGCTCCTGTAGAAAAGTGTGTTTAGGTGAAGGATGTCTCTCCCAGTGCCAAAGAGCCAGAAGATGTGTGCTCAAGCCCTTTCCTACTGCCCACCCAGGAGCTTTGGGCATCATCACTCCTCCTTTGCCATGTGTTTTGGCTCTTGCAAGCACAGAATATTTGCAAAGCATTCAGTGTTTGTTGAAATACTCTCTCTGGATCAAAGCTCAATATTTCTTGGCTTC
>NW_008683244.1:23611-34868 GCF_000695815.1 Acanthisitta chloris
TATATTTGCCTTCCTCTCTTAGGTTGTTAATGGATCTGAACAGCTTTTGTTTATTGGTTGGGCTTCTCTTCTCAAGGGAGGGCAATGGAGATGGGGAAGGGGCTGGAGCACAAGTGTGATGAGGAGCAGCTGCATGGGCTCAGCCTGGAGAAAAGGAGGCTCAGAGAGACATTCTCACTCTACCACTCCCTGCCAGGAGGTGCAGCCAGGTGTGGGTCAGGCTCTGATCCCAGGGAACAACGACAGGACAAGAGGAAATGGCCTAAAGGTGTTCCAGAGAAGGTTTAGATTGGATAATATGGAAAATTTCTTCACCAAAAGGGTGGTCAGGCACTGGTACAGCTGCCCAGGGTGGTGGTGGAGTCACCATCCCTGGAGGGATTTCAAAGACATGTAAATGTGGCACTTAGGGACATGATTTAGTGGTGGGCTTGGCAGTGCTGGGGGAATGGTTGGACACAATGATTTGAAAGGTCTTTTCCAACCCAAACGGTTCTATAATTCTATGATTTTTACAACCCACCAAAGAGCTTTGGCCTCTCTCATACCTTTCCCCTCTCCTCTCCACCAGTGTGCAGCTGGGATGAGGGAAACCAGCAGGCAATTTCTCTCTCTTAGTGTTAGATTTACTGACATGGTTTAAGCCACCACCAATCTTTATGGGTAAAAATGCTGACACTTTAAAAGCCATGTCCATTGGAAAATAAAACAACCCCTTGTCCTTCTTGTTCTGCTTTCAGCAACTTAGGAAACAACTGATTTGCTTGAAACAGTCCATAGTGCTGAGCTCTGCTCCTAACAAAACTTGTGCTCATGTATGGAAGACTAAACTTAAAGTGTGGGTTTGATGTCTTGATAACAGCACAGGGATCTCAGAAATGCTCTCCCTCCCCTTCTGAGCACCACCTGAGTGAACACCAGGATCTGCCACCAAATCCCAAGGGACACAGCTGTCAGACCCCCAGGAGAGCAGGAGACCTCACTGCTGTGGAGGAGACCTGGCCTCTCCCTGAGGGAGGATTGCAGCTCTCTGGGGGCTTCTCCCCATCTTACCCTGCCTGGAAACCTCCTGCTGCCATGCATTTTTGTAAGGAAAAATGATGTGGTTTTGCCAGAAGCTGCCAGTTCTTTTTATTGAATTTGGAATCAATAGTGCATCAAGTGGCTTGGGATGTTATTAATCAGAAAATTGGCACGAAGGACCAGGAGGTAATAACACTGCAGTGTGCCCACTCTTTTCTTGCAGAGCAGCTGTACATGGCTCTGGGTAGTGCTAATTACTCCTTGGGACCTGCTTTACAGACAAGGCAAACTCCTGCTAGCAGCACTGCAAGGCCCATGTGCTCCAGGCTACTTTCCTGTCCTTCTGATTGTAACCTGTGCTAAAAGGTTATATTGCATTTCCTCCAACCCAGGAGAAATGATGTGAAAACTGGGGGAAAAAGCACAATTATTTTGGGTCAAAAGGCACTAAGAAAAGATGGGCTGTCCAGCCAGTGCTGGGAGGGATATGGAGCAGCTTCTGCTGATGCTGTTGGTCCCCAGGTTATCCCCAGAACTGGCTGGATGGCTGAGACCAGAGAGTGGTGGTGAATGGTGCTGCATTCCCCACGAGACTGGATGTGGCACTTAGTGCCATGGTCTAGTAACCACAGTAGGGTTGGACTTGATGATCTTGGAGGTCTTTTCCAACCTGGTTGATTCTATGATTCCATGATCTAGATGATATAGATAATAGATAATACATATAGTCTATATATAATATAGATACTACATTTATATTCATAGAATGGTTTGAGTTGGAAGGACCTTAAAGCTCATCTCATTCCACCCCTGCCCTGGGCAGGGACACCTCCCACCAGCCCAAGTTGCTCCAAGCCCCATCCAACCTGGCCTGGAGCACTCCCAGGGATGGGATATGTGACATCACCCCCATTCCCATGTGGATCACCCTGTCCTCCCAGATGTCCACAGGCTCTCCAAACACCCCCGATTTTTTTATAGAGATCTATCTCCAGGCTGTAGGCACCAACTGTCTTTCATCTTCCAGATGTTCTCTGGGTCTCAGCTGCTTTAGATGGAAACTAGTTAATCATATTCAGAGCATTTCAAGTACCATGTCTACCACCTCCATCCCAGCTCCCTAAAATGCAGCAGCATTTCTCACAAGCAACTTCCATGTGTGCAGCTCTGGGGTCTGTTATCCTCAGGGCTGCAACAGGGAAGATACTCAACCCTTGGAAGATTTTCCATGAACTGTTTTCAAAGATTTGAAACCTTTTTCTTTCTTTCTTTTTCTTTTTTTTTTTTTTTTACTTGCCTTTTATAAAAACCTCTCTGTTTGCAGGACCTGTTCAGGGTCAACAGATTTAGCAGTATCTCTCTAAAAATAACAGGGAATTTCTGAGCCTCTGGATTCGTGGCCTGCACAGCACACAAAGGGAAGGAAAATAACTTGAAAAGTATTAGAACATACTTTAATAAGCTCAGGTCTCCTGCCTGTGACCCTGAAAGTGTGTTTATCTTTGGGCTTGTCTTCAGCCATCGTTATTCCACCACCACCTTGGGATAAGCATGAATGCATGAATTTACAGCTGCAAATCCCATTTCACTCCATGTAATCTACTGGTTTTCCATGGCAAAAAGGTTTGAAATGCTGTACCTGTCCTGCCTTTGCAGAGAGGGGATTATGTTCTTATATAATTATTGTATTGCTGTGTCTAACTGGATTTCCAATGCCACTTTCTTTGTCATGAGGCTAACCTGGAAGTAACCTGCAAACGAATTTATTAATCCTAATGAGTTACAGAATTTGGGATGAATACACACCGAAGGGAATGGAGGCACTCTGACCCCACTGAGTGTTAGGTGTAGAAATGATGAAACTTTTCCCCACATCATCCCTCCAGCTTTCACATATCTCTCCATAGCCATAAAGAGTTGGGTTGACATCAAAGAACCTCCAGTTATCAATCTCGGAAGTAGTGGATGCCCCAACCTGGCAGTGCTCAAAGCCAGGCTGGATAAAGCCTTGAGCAACATCTCTGCTGGGAGGTGTCCCTGCCCAGGGCAGGGGGTTGGGACTAAATGATCTGAAAGGTCCATTCCAACCCCTAAAATTCTATAAGTCTATGAAATTATTGCTTTCCTGCAGCTTTCGTGGCCTCCTGAGACAACCCCTGCTCTCCTCCCAGGTTTCTCATTATCCCCAGCACTTTATGGAGCTTTTCTCCTCTTGTCACAATGAAAAGATGTAGAAACCATTCCCAAAACTATGGAAAACGTGTGCACCAAGGTGCAATTACAGAGGAACAGATGGGATGTTTGTGCAGCTCAACTGTCAAACACGGAGGGAGCGACGCGGCGCCGGCACTCGGGAGCTGGAGCAAACAACCTGTCACCTATGAAATGTGCTGTGTCTGTGCATTCCAGGGGAAATTGCTTATTCCACACATTGCTCAGCCTGGATAGCTGCTGGATGTGGTGGCTGTGTGTGTGTTGTGTCAGCGTGTGATACCTACCACGGGGGGTTGTAAAATGGTAATGAGCAAATCTCAGACCAATAACTCCTTCCAGTGCCTAAAGGGGCTCAGAGAGGCTGGAGAAGGAGTTTTCATAATGGCATGGAGTGACACAACAAGGGGAATGACCTTAAGGTGATGAGGGAAGGTTTAGATTGGATATTAAGAAGCAATTCTTCCCTGTGGGGATGCTGAGGCATTGGCACAGGTTGCCCAGAGAAGTTGTGGTTTCTCCATCCCTGGGAATATTCCACACCAGGCTGGACAGGACTTGGAGCAACCTGGACTGGTGGAAGGTGTCCCTGCCCATGGCAGGGGGTGGGATGAGATGAGCTTTAAGGTCCTTCCAACCCAAACCATTCCATGACTCTGGGATTAAACAGCAAGTTTGTTCCTGCAAGTCTCCAAAACAAGCAGTTTTTTAGATAATAAACCAGAAAATTAAATATTGTGTGCTATCGAATATCTGTCAGGGAAAGGGGAAGCTCTGGAGAGATAAAGTGCTGTTGGAAGCCAGCACTGGGTACAGGAGGGTTTGAAATTGGGCTTTGCCCACACTGTCCTCAGCACCTTGGGATACAATTGGACTTGACTCCTGTCTCATCCTCCTCTGGTCCTTCACCCCCACTTGGAATGTTTAGAAAGAAGAAATAAACCCTGATCTTCCTAGCAACTCTCTGATGGTACCCAGATCCCTTCGGAATTCCCTTCATTCCTGCATTACAAAGAGGTTTGACTGTTAAACACAACCTTTTATTGCTGTTCTCATCAAAACAAGCCATTCTGCTGCCTGCCTACCCTCTCTCCTCTCTGCCAGCCTGGGAGGAGCTGTGAGGAATCAGGATGGCAGTGAGGGTGAGCCAGGGGAATAAGCAGCACTGATGGAAAAGTTCCTGAAAATGCTCCTCCTAAAACTGAGTCTTTCTGCTGATCCTCCCTTCTCCCTTGTACACTTTGTTGAATATTCCTCTTCCTGCCTTTCTGACCCATCCATTCTCCTCTCCCAGCCCAGACACCACTACAAAGAGCTCCAGTGGAGGAAACAGGTCCCTGAGAGCAGCATGTTGGGCTGTGGCTTAATCAGAGGGAAGCAGGATGGATTTCCTAAGGTTAACACTGAAGGAAGGTTGGACTGGATGATCTTGGAGGTTTTCTCCAACCTTAATGATTCTGTGATTCTAGCACACTGGCACAGAGGCATTTTGGGGGAGGGGAAATTTAGATACTGTACAATAAAACCTCAGTCAACAGTTCTACCTGCTCTGTAAAAGGCTCTAGATACCAGAGTCATTTGTGATGAAAATGTGTGATCTTCCCAAATGTTTAATATTTTAGGCAAATCCATATTCTTCAATTTGTAGGCCCTTCCCACTTCAGGATTACACTGGCAGATCAAACGCAGAGCAGTGAAGCCCTGTGATCAGTGCTAGTGAAATTGCAGATGCTTTAGATCTCTCCTGCTCACTCAGGTTTATTTATTTATGCCTGATGATGTCTTTTCCTGGCAGGCTCTTGACCCTCCTGTTTCATGGCTTAGAGCAAAACCTCCCCAACAATGACTACTTTTAGTTAAACATCTCACCCTCAAGTGGTGTCGAGATCAAGCTCTTGATTTTACACCTCTCCCTGGACTGTGATTTTCTCCCTGCAGATGCATTATGTGATTTTTCATATTTCTTCCCAGAAATAGGGCTGTTACGTGGTCAACCTCACAGCTCCACTACGTGTCTGAGAGCAGATTCTCAGCCCTTGCTACTGCTGCAGCTTATGACTCAGATTTTTAATCAGCATCATCCAGACATCCTTGGGTTAAGACAAACCATGGGGCCCTAAATGGAAGCCTGCTGCTCCCACAGTGGGATATGGATGTAAAAGACAGATGACAAAAGCAACCAGAGAAAGACATGCAGGAGATGGGGTGACACTGGGGCTTCTCCAGAGCACCCAAAGGTGCTGGGAGCTGTAGGGAGTTGGAAGGGCTCTGGGAGGGAGCAGGGCTGCCTCAGCCAGCACTCTTGTAGGTCCCTTCCAGATGAAATATTCCATTCTCTCCTCTCTTCCTCCATTCTCTTCTCTTCTCTTCTCTTCTCTCTTCTCTTCCCTTCTCTTCTCTTCTCTTCTCTTCTCTTCTCTTCTCTTCTCTTCTCTTCTCTTCTCTTCTCTTCTTTCTCCTCTCCTCTCCTCTCCTCTCCTCTCCTCTCTCCATAGGAGAGGTGCTCTAGCCTTATGATAATTTTTGTGGCTCTTCTCTGCACTTGTTCTAACAGGTCCATGCCTATTTTAAGTTCTTCTCTTCATTCCCAGTGCATGGACAAGAGGGAGACAGGGATAGCAGCCCACAGCCTCAGCCCCAGGAGCCCAGGGTATGTTCTCCCTCTTTGACAAGAACCTGGTTGCTACTTTAGATTCTTACAGAAAGCACAGAAGAAACTGAGAGATACTATGGATACAAGATCCAGCACGTCCAACCTTGCACCACAAACCTGCTGGTTTACAGCAGCTCTTCTTTTTCAGTCCCTATAATTTCTCACCCTGGTATCTGATCACACATAGCAGTGAACTAAAGATGCAATTAGCATTCTCCCAGATATTATCTGCAGCAATCCAGAGCAATAAAAGCCAAGGAGTGAGGAAAGCAGTGCCCAGCACAGCACCCACACCTTGCTTTCTGCCCAGACTGCAGATTTGGTTTATATACTGGAATTTCTGACATCCACAAGTAATTGGAGTTGCAGTTTAATCTAACATCTAGCAATGGCTCCTAGCAAACAGGGCACTGGTCTGTTATCAGAACATCCTGGTGGATAAACACCACTTCTTACTGCTTTTTTTGCTGCAGGTTCCCCATACAAACTCTGACCTGTGTCAAACCTATTGAAGTTATAACAGAAACACATTACAGAGAGGAACAACTGCCTGTTATTTACCTGCCTGGAAGGAGACCTGCAACCCAAGGTGTTGTTTTCCTGGCTAACAGGAACCCTCCAGACCTACACTGGACAAGGCAAGAGACTTCAGAGATGCTGCACAAGAGCGTAGGCACATTTTTCCACCCAGTTCCCATCCAGGCCTGTTTGGGGAAGATTAGCATTGGCACCATGTCAAGGATGAGTTTAATCACGTTATGAATATTCATTAGTTCATGTTCTGTGACAGTTTTCCTCGGAGTCTTGGAGCAGTGGTGGCCACAGCAGGCCAGAGTTGGGCTGGTTCCCTGAGGTCCTTCTGGCTCCAAATGCATGGAAACAACTCAGGGGAGTTGGGGGTGGGAGAAACTCTAGTGTTCAGCAAGTTTATGGGCAATGCAATTTATTTTATGATCAAATTACACCAGGGTACTGCTGCCTTTTGCATCAGACAATTCAGTTCTAGTAATTGCTACCCTGGGGGTCTCTTCTCTTCTCTGTGTACCCAACCCATTTATAACACTAATGGTAGCAATGTGTGAGCAGAGGGAGGATAATAGACCTTAAATAGCAGCAACGTCTTGCTGGAGGAAAGAGAGAGCTTTGTCTTTATATTTCCAAGACCTGTTGAGGCTTATGAGGTGGTGCCTCTCCCAGTGAGCTGTGAAACACCACCAAAAGCTGATGCCATGTGAATGGATGAGATCAGACTGCTCTCAGTGCCTCTGCACAGACTGGCAGACATGTGCCTGTGCTTATACCCACTGACCAAAGAGACAACCTGGCTTGCACACTTGCTTTCTTGCTTTGCAAGGGATGTGAATGTGTTGCAGCAAGTCCAAAGGAGGCCAGAGAGATGCTCTGAGGGTTGGAGCACTTTTGCCATGGATCCAGGCTAGGAGAGCTGGGGATGTTCACCTGGAGAAGAGAAGCTCAGAGCTCCTTGCAGCACCTAAAGACACTCCAAGAGAGCTGCAGAGGGACTTGGGACAAGGACCTGGAGGGACAGGACACAGGGAATGGATTCCCACTGCCAGAGGGCAGGGACAGATGGATATTGGGAAGGAATTTTTCCCTCTGAAGGTGCTGAGGCACTGGCACAGGTTGCCCAGAGCAGCTGTGGCTGCTCCATCCCTGGGAGTGTTCCAGACCCAGCTGGATGAGCCTTAGATCAACCTGGTCAAGTGGAAGATGTCCCTGCACATGGCAGGAGGTGGAACAAGATGATCTTTAAGGTCCTTCCAACCCAAACCATTCTGTGACCTTCATTTCAGAGAGATGGGAAGGGTTAAGTTAAGGCTGAACATGCTACTCCACAGCAGAAGTTCCACACATGGTCAGCTCAGGTAGGTATTACTTGCACCTACATCTTCCAAACCCAAACCACAGCCTTGAGCAACCTATTCCATCCAAAGATGGTATTTGCCTTCCCCAGAGGTGACCCTCGAGCCCTGTGGTTAATGCCCAGGGAGCTCTGCCAGGTGAAGGTCAAAGCACAGATTGATGCAGATGGGAGGGAGCAGGAGGATGATCTGCCTAGGCTGATGCCTGTCAATGGGAAGGAATCTGAACAAATGACATGGCATAATGTATTTTGAAAGAATGTCCTCTATTTTGGGGAAAGTCACACCGTGAGCTATGTTGGAAGCAAGTCTTGATCTATTTAAACTGCTTTGCTTGGGGTTTCAAAAGCACAAGAATTTCTTGGAGGGGGGAAAGCAACAGCAAACTTCCAACCAGCTGTATAATTTCCTATAAATATTCCACAGCCCCTGGAGTCTTAACACCCTCACTGAACACATGGTGTCGAGCACTGTGGATCATCTTCTCAGCATGATGAGGCTGGAAATTGGCTAAAGGAGTCCTGGAGGACACCTGGATGATTCCAAAGATGAAAGGCAGCCCCTCCATGCTAGCACTGGGCTCCAGGCACTGCCAAGAGCTGGGCTAGGGCAACCTTTTAGCCCTGAGATGGACATTGAGAGAAGAAATTATTGACTAATTTTTGTGAAGTGCCTCTGTCCCCACCCCTGGAACATGATGGGTAAATGGCAGGAGTAGGCACACCACAGGCTCCTGGAGAAGCTGTTTCTCCCATTCTTATCCCTCATCCCATCTCACCTCCCTCTCATCCCATCCTCACATTCCCCTCACCTCACCTGACTCCTGGTCCAGATCCCTCCATGCTCCATAGGGTCCTCCCTGCCTGCCCCTCTATCCCATCCCTATTTGCCACGATTTCCTTCTACCTTTCACTCATTCTTCCACCTGGGCAGCTTTCCAAGCCCTTTTGCTTTGATCCAGCCCATTAATGTCAAGAAGCTATTTTTGGAAGCTCCATTCCAGATGCCTTCAGATCCTTTCCACCGTCTCCACTGGCGCCTGCAGCACAGAGCACACATGGTCATGGCCAGAGGGGTTTGGAATGAGACACAGAGAGCACTGAGTGCCCCACACAGCTCCAAGGATCATGCCAGAGGGTTTACAGGTTACTGCCAGGCTGCCTCATGCCCTCACACTGCAAAGTGACAAAACCCTACCCTGGCCACAGCCTCCCCACGACGTATTGATTTACTTTTAACACTTCGTTCCTCAGCAATAATATAAATCAGCAAGAGCAAAAGAGGAATAGGAAATAGCTCCCAGCAATGCTGAATGGACTCTTGGTACTTATGTGCTGCAACCTTGGTTTTACCCAGCAAGGTTACAGCTTGGAGGAGCTACTCTAGGAGCTCAGAGATCACATTTTCCCCCCATATTCTAAAATAGCTTAAAGTGGTTAAGATGTTTCTATAATATCCCTTGGTCAAGAGCAGCTGTTCTGCCAGCAGCCAGCTGAAGGGACTGGGAGGGCTGGGAGACACCTTGGAGCCACCAGAAGGACTGGGGATGTGCCAGGCACACCAACTGTGCCTGTGTGGTTCCCTCTTGCCACTGCTGTCCCATCCAACAGAACATGACTCTGTGCTGGTTGTGGGCAACCTGCCCTGGCCATGGGCACCCTGGAGCAGCTGTGAGAACCTTACACCAGCCATGAGCATCCTGCACTGGCTCTGGGTACTCTGCACCAACCATGAGCATCCTGCACTGATTTTGGGTACTCTGCACCAACCATGAGCATCCTGCACTGGTTCTGGGAACTCTGCACCAACCATGAGCATCCTGCACTGATCCTGGGTACTTTGTACCAGTCATGGACATTCTGCATTGGCTCTGGGCACTCTGAACCAGTCATGAGCATCCTGCACTGGCTCTGAGTACTCTGCACCAGCCATACGCATCCTGCACTGATTTTGGGTACCCTGCACCAACCATGAGCATCCTGCACTGGTTCTGGGAACTCTGCACCAACCATGGGCATCCTGCACCTGCTGGCAGCAGAGGAGATACCTCTGAGCTGCCCAAAC
The DNA here is from genome assembly GCF_000695815.1 of Acanthisitta chloris. NCBI lineage: Eukaryota > Metazoa > Chordata > Aves > Passeriformes > Acanthisittidae > Acanthisitta > Acanthisitta chloris. The sequence goes on from NW_008683244.1 coordinate 33,446, forward strand.
CACAGCTCACAGGAGGGAGAAGCAGGAAAGGAGGAACATTTCCTAGCCAAAGATTAAAAGGGTTATTTTAAGAATTAAAGAGTTCCCCTTAGAAAAAGTAGAAAGTTTCCCATGAGTCTCCCAGGTGTAAAAGACCTCAAATAGCACAAAGGAACATTGAAAGCTGCAGGAAATTGGGACCTGCTGAAACAAAAAATAGACTTTCTCAGCTGCAAATTCCTATTTCTTGTCACATACATAGACCCATACAATTTTTTTTCTATAGAATTATTGATCCACATCCACTCCTAAGTGTAGCTCTCATTTCTCTTCTCCTCTCTACTAAACAGTCCTTCTTTATAAATCTCTGTTATATAAATATGCACCTACACCCTGATGCTCACAGGCTGTACACACTCACTCACAGACCATGGAATCACAGAATATCCCAAGCTGGAAGGGACCCACAAGGATCATTGGGTCCAGCTCCAGGCCCTGCACAGGACAACCCCAAAATCCCACCCTGTGCCTGAGATCCTCATATGCCTTTAAAAACAACTCCTTTGGTACTTCCATGTGCTCACATCCATGTGTTTGGTCTCATGCACTCAATCCTAAAGAGATTTCCTGAATAAAATGTCAGTCTGCTTATGGAGATGAAGCTAAATATACATCTAATACCTGTCTGAGCTCTTAAAGGCTTGGAAATGGGGGAGGTTTGTGTCCATCCTTTCTAAAGCCTGGGGAAGGCACAGCCCTGCTGTTCCATGTATCCCTGTATCCCTGGCAGGCTCCCTGCTTTGGGCACAGCATCTTCACCTCTTGCAGACAGACCAAAATAACCCTAATTTACAAAGAATTTCTTGAGTCTGCACTTTCTATATACCTTTCAAGGCTGGGTAGGAGCAGTGGGACATTAATCTCAGCCTTTTGTATGTTTTATCAAGTGAAGTAAATATGGAAACAACATTTTCCTTGGTGTTTGCTTGTCCTTACAGCCTGTGTCTGGGCTGAGGGGGATTTCTGATTTCAGAAGCTCAAGCAGCCTGAAACCTGCCAGGTCTTAAATATATTATTGATTCCTTCTGCTGTCTCCAGGGATTGTTGCAAAAGAGCCAGGCTAAACCCCTTATTTATGATGCATGGCATTTTGAGCACAGGATGCTGATTGAGGAGGAATTCAGGTACAGCAATTATTCAACCACAAACACATCAATGTTGAACTAATAATCTGTTTTACCATAAAGTCCTCTAATCCCTAAGGATTGGGACATGCCAGATAACACCTCACTGCGCTGTGGTTTCTTGGCCTCATTACTATATTAACAGGATGAAGTGAAAGATGAGCTAGGTGGGAAATGCACTGCCTGGAGGGTCTTGGGCAGTGTCCTCAGCAGGATTGGGATATAGGGAGAGGATCCCATGCAGCTCTACAGGCTGGGAC
>NW_008683245.1:0-10194 GCF_000695815.1 Acanthisitta chloris
CCAGGGCAGGGGTTGGGACTAGATCACAGAGTCATGGAATTTTAGGGAGCTCAGAGGTCACCCATCCCCAACCTTCCCCAGCCCAGCCCGAGCCAGAGCTCTGCAGCAGAGTGGGCAGAGCACAGTGAAACCACTCGCTGAGAGATGACTGCAGAGCAGAGCCTGGCTGGGCTCTCCCCACACTCCAACGGGGAGATCACCCTGTGAGAGGAATCCCAAAGGCACAGCAGGCAGCTGGGGAGCTCTTGGCAGCTCAGCATCCCTCCGGGGCTGTGCTGGTGGCACCTGGGCACTGCTGGAAGGGACTCAGGCAGAGCTCTCAGGAGTGCAGAGTCAGCAGCTTCCTCCTCATTGGGATGCTCAGCGTGTGGCCAGAGTCGTGGGCTCTTTAAAATGAGAGGGAGGACACTGTTTTCCCAGGTTTTGCTGCAAGGAGGTGGTGCAGTGTCACGTTGATCTGGGAGATTTGGCCACGCAAGTCACGCAGTGATGCTGCTCACTTGGGCAGATCCCAAACATACCTGGGATTTAAAAGCAGGGGAGGAAAAGAGACAATGCTGAAATCCTAGAAGCAGAGAATCCCAGAATGGCTTGGGTTGAAAAGGACCTCAAAGCTCATCCAATTCCACCCCCTGCTACAGGCAGAGAGAATTTCCACCAGCTCAGGGTGCTCCAAGCCCCATCCAAACTGGTCTTGGACACTCCCAGGGATGGAGCAGCCACAGCTGCTCTGGGAAATCCATTTCAGAGCCTCAGCACCTCACAGGGAGGAATTCCATTCCTTCCCCCTCTCCTGAGTCCATTTCTCCTTCTGTAAAAGAGGAGCTTCATGACATGGATCTCCAAAGTTAGATCATGAAATGGTTTGGTTTGGAAGGGACCTCAAAGACCTTCTGGTTCTCTCCCCTCCCACTAGACCATGTTGCTCAGCCAAGAAAAGGATTTCTTTCCCCTTTCCCCAGCACTGACTGCGTTTTGGGGTTAGAAATTCCTTGGTGGATGAGAGCAGCTGTCCAAAAAGAAAGAACTAAAAAAAAAGATTGTAAGTAAATTTCCACCCAAATCAGCCTCCTGGGAGGGATCCACGTCATGTCACTTTGAAATATCACAGCAAAATATTTCAAGCTTGAAGGACAAGAAAAAGTCATTCTGGAATTTAGGGGAGGCTGACAGATTCCCCCAGAAGCCCTACCCAGCCTGGTGTGTGCCAGCACTGCTCAGAACACCAAATGCCTTTGTCTGAACTCAGATTTCCAGGCTGGAACAGACAATTTTCCAGCGGGTACAGACCTGGCAGATCTGCAGTTTCCCTCAGAGGAGCATTATTTATCTTCCCACCCAGTGAAACCTTCGTGGCTACACCACACTGTGACCTCTCTCTAAGGAAGGGGCTGCATTTCATTAGCCAGGGGAAAGCACTCAGCTTGCAAAGGAAAATCAATACCTGCCATCTCTATTTCTGGATGAGCTTTTATTAGTGTGGACTTTGGAGTTTGGCTGATGTGTCTGTCCCTAACACTCCCTGCTCCACGTGCTCTCCCCACTCCATAGCCAAAGAGATGCACTTTGAAAAGCATCTGCATCCCTCACGTTACCCAGAGGAGCTGGATTTTTTCAGCAGTTCAATCATGTTCATGTACAATATTCCACTCTACAATATACCCTTTGATGCACTGCCCAGCTCAGTGCTGTTTCTCTCTGCTCCATCATCTCATTCCTTCAGCAAAGGGAAAAAATTAGTCAGGGCTCATCAAAAGCTCTCAGGAAAATGAGAGTTTTTCTGCATTTTGGGATTGATTACTGTTTTCTTTCTTAATAAAATACCTATTTTTTTCTTGTTTCTTTTTCCCACTGGAAGATCAAAAGCCCAAGAATTATTTTATTGGCAAAGCTTTCAGCTTTCAGTTGCTGAAAGCTTAAGATGTTTTGGCCTGGAACCAAAATTATGAAAGTCTTTCCAAGCAACATTTTAAAGCCTCAAAACTCTACTTAGATTTTTAGCTTTTCAGTTAAGATTTATTTGCAACAAGCCCTGGAACAGATGTAGCCTGGGAGGGGTTTGTGGGGGTTGTGCATTCATCACCTCTGGCTACAGGTTGTGTCTTCCACTGCACCCACAGCTGTGGCAGGGGGAGAGTCAGAGCTCTGAGCTGCTTTCACCTGCCCAACACTCAAACAGAGCTCCCCTCCCCCCCTCCTCCTGCAGCCACTTCTGGGTGAATTCAGAGCTCTGAGCTGCTTTCACCTGCCCAACACTCAAACAGAGCTCCCAAGGTGGGATATGTTGGCAGGACACCCAATCTGGGTAGCAGCAATGCACTAGGAGATGCAGTTTTCAAACTTGGCATCTTTCCACAGTGAAAAACAATCCAAATCAAAATGAAATGGGAGGAGAGAATCCTGCAGCCACTTCTGGGTGAATTCAGAGCTCTGAGCTGCTTTCACCTGCCCAACACTCAAACAGAGCTCCCAAGGTGGGATATGTTGGCAGGACACCCAATCTGGGTAGCAGCAATGCACTAGGAGATGCAGTTTTCAAACTTGGCATCTTTCCACAGTGAAAAACAATCCAAATCAAAATGAAATGGGAGGAGAGAAATCCAGAGACTCGAGTACCTTCTGCCTGCAGCTGAGCTGGACCTTTGAAAGGATGCTTAGAAATCCAGGAGATGGTCCTGGAGTGCCACTGGAAGTCTCAGAATCACAGAATGTTATGAGCTGGAAGAGACCCCCAAGGACCATCAATCCAACTCCTGTCCCTGCCCAGCACACCCCAAAATCCCACCCTGAGCCTGAGAGCATTGGGCAAACACTCCCTGAGCTCTGTCAGCCTTGGGGCTGTGACACTGCCCTGGGAGCTGTTCAGTGCCCAAACACCTCTGGGGGAAGAGCCTTGTCCTGATATCCAACCTAACCCCCCCTGACACAGCATCAGGTCCAAGCTCCCACTGACACAGCAGCAGGCAGGATAACACAGGGATGATGTGTACCAGTACATGCACCTGCCTGAGGATAAAGGAACAAACAGGAGAAAACACCTTCCCAGTGCAAAGCTGCACAAGCTCTCCTGGCTCTCCTGGCTCTGTCAGCTGCAGGGAGATGGATACACAGCACAACAACAGCACTGTGACACTTTTATCCCCAGAGCTGCCTCTGAGAGCCACAGAAGTGGTGTCTGGCTCAAAATGAGAAACGAGAGGCCAGGCAGGCTGTGACCCACAGCAGCTAAACACCAACAGCTGAGCTCCTGCCAAGGGAGACAGAGAGACCTGCTCGTTTCTCAAGGCACAGGACAGATGGACACGTCTCAGGGAGTTCAGGCAGCTCAGACAGCTCCTCTCACTGTGTTCTGGGCAGAGAAGAGCAAAGTGTGCTCCTGGCCCTGGAGGCTTTCCCTGCACTGTAATTCCATCACGCAGACAGGACAAGCACTAATCGATGGAGGTGAATGCTCAGAGTATTTGTTGCTGTCTGAGCCAGCTGTGCTCAGTGTGCAGCATCTTTCCTCCCTGTGCTGTGCTTGGGAATGCCTGAGTGGCCAACAGAGCAAAGGAGAGAGGCCTGGGATGGGATCAAAGCTTGGAAGGGGCAGCAGCAGAGCTGAGGGGCAGTTGGAGCTGACAGAAGCTGCAAAGGAGCTGAAAAACAGATCGAAAGGAGCTTATGGAGAGCTGGAGTGGCCTCAGCTGGGAATTCCCTCTAGGATTGCAGAGCAGTGATTTCATCCAGCTCCTGCTGCCTCCCTGGCTAACCCATTGGCTCAGTGTGGAATAATCAGCTTTGCTGGTTGCATTAACATGCAAAGCCAATCTCCATGAAGTCACTCCTGCCTGGCACTGAGCTCCTGGGGGAGCACTGTGTGCACACCTGGGAAATTAAAGGCAGCACATTGATTCAGCAACCTGAGTGCTGGGGAGGGCACTGGGTACCCACATCCAGCCCTGTGTGGTCTAAGAGCCTCTGCAGCAGCAGCAGCAGCACTCCAGGCTGCTTGGTTTGCTCCCTGAGGATGCTGACTCCAAGGAAACCTAGTCTGGTCCCTTGGGATGGGCTGGGGAGTGCAGCTGGACCTCCATCCCAGCCACGTTGCATGTTGTCACCAGCAAAGGGATCAAGGTTATCACAGAGCATCTCCACCTGCAAAAGCAAAGCAGAGCTTGGGCAGGTGGTTTGGATACTTCCAGGTTTGGTACTTCCAGGCTGGAGCTGCCACAACAAACCTGCAAGCTGTGGGAAGAGCTCTGTGATGCTCCCCCCTGGCTCAGAAGTCTTCCCCTCTCCACACTCCCTAGGGATTGCTCCATGGAGTGCTGGCACCAAGGACAGGATCTGGCCCAGGATCCTTATCTTCACCTCCCAGAGGGAGGAACTGAGATACAGCAAAGTGACTCGGTTGGATTCATCCAGGTCATCTCAAGCAGAGCAGAGATGGAAAATCACACTCTCCAGCTCTGTGCAAATAACTCAGTCCACAGACCAAACATCCTGCCCTGTTTGCCAACCACTGTATTTTTGTTTGCTCTTGCTTTGAGGGAGAGGCTAAATTACCCCTAATTACAACAGGAATTAGAGGAACTGTGGCTTCTTCAGCCATCAGCACAGGGGAAAGCAGCTGGAAAGGGAAAGGTGCTCTCAGTTGTGTCAGAGATTCAGGCTGATATTTTTCCCCCCACGTTGCAGAATATTTTTATATCAGAGATCAAATGAGGAGAAATTTTCATCCCAGAAGAGCAATTGTTTGCTTTAAAAAAGGTATAAAGCTGCTGGCAAAGAGAGTTAAATCTGAAGTGACCATTTAGCCATAACTACAACTTTGCCAGCAATTTGCTATAATGTGGAATGTGTCAGAAATACAAAACCAAGGGGAAAAAATCTCTTCCTTTGTTCGAGGGGGAAGAGATATATCTGTCTCTACAACAGAACTGAAAGCTCTGCAATATGAGGTTGAATTCAGAGCAAAAGCAGCAGAGAAGATATTCCTGAGGACCTGTTCCCAGCCCTGTACTTGTCTGTCTCTAAGTGCTGTTGGGCACAGCTCAGGGGTGTAAAATGTAGGGTGTAAAGCAATAAAGAGGCAGATAAATCAGCTCTGAAAATCACACTGTTATCCACCTGCACCAAGTGATGTTTCAAGCTGCCACTGTCCCAGTATCCCATGGCCAGGGGAGTGTGTTTGTCCAGTGCAGGGAGAGCAGGATGGGAAACCTTGAGCCAAAACAGGGAATATAGACCCTCTAAGCCCAAAAATGCATCTCCCAATTGCTCTCTGGTTTGTGATTCTGTTCCATATGCCCAAGACATCAGACCCCAGGAATCCCCCAGAGCCTTGTAGTCACACAAGCAGCATGTGAGAGGTTTCCTCCCTCCTCTGCTGCCTGTAACCCACTTAATTTGCTCAAGACTCATCACAGCAAGGAGCAGTGAGGATCTCTCCAAGTGCCACCTCTGAACACAGACGATTCTGCTCTTGTGTCTCTGCAAGAGCCTCTTTGGCAGATGCCACGAGCATGAAAACTGATTTTACCCAACTTAATATGCCTCAATGAGAAAGCTCCAACCCCTTCATGCTTGGCAGAGGCATCTACAGTTGTCATAACAATAACTCAGTGAGGAGTTAAAAGATTTTCTGTGAAGAGCAGGGAATAGCCTTAACTCTACCCCAGGATACCCAACCAGGACTGGCAGCTGTTCCTCCCCAGGGCTCTGTGCCCTTCTCCACCACCCAAAACTCATAACCCACCGCCAGCCTGAGCCTGGGAATGGCCTGGCACACACAGGCTCAGCCAGATCTCTCATGAAGATGAACAATCCTGTTTGATGTGATGACATGAGCCAGCAGCTGAGGCCATTCCCAGCTGCTTTAAGGGCAGAGGAAAGCACTGAGCCTGACATGAATAGTCTCCACAAGCAGGGAAGGAGGGAGGCAGATTGCCCAGTAATCAGCCCTGGGCTGCTAATGACACTTAGAGCATTTAGAATCATCCCCCTGTCAGCTCAGGCTGCTGCATTAAGCAGCATGGAAAGGGCAGCAGGAGACCTGGATGTGCTGGGGGTGAAGCCACAGCAGGATGAGCTCTGATGGTTTGCAGTGGGATTTAGGCACAAGGATTGGCTTCAGGTGGCCCAAAATGAGTGCAAAGTGCTGCTGTGCTTTGCTTTTCCCCTGTGTATGTCTGTAAGGAAACTTGCTGCCCATTTGAAGAGTGTGGAGAGCACCCAGGGCTGGGAATGGGATTCCCATCATTGCAATCCACAGGCACAAGCTCAGAGCAGAGCTGAGCAAAGCTCACACCTGAAAACTTAGCTGCCCAAACAGCAACCAAGATACAGCATTGCTGCCTTTCCTGGGAAATGAAATCCCCACACAGAGAAGTTGCTTTTCATTTGGTCAAAACCTTCTACTCTGATGCTAATCAAAGCTTCCCATTCTGCCTTGGCAGTGCTGAGGTCACCGGGGATATCTTGGCAGGAAATTTTCTAAAGGAAATGCCTTTCAGAACGAGCCTTTGTGCTAAGAACATATCTATCTCATCAAAACGCCTTGTTCCCTCTTTCATGCCTCAACAAAACCTGCCCAGATGTGAGCTGTGCATTCGCACCAGGCAGCAGCACAGCCTGGGGAGGAATCCAGGCGTTTGCTACCCTCTGCTGTCCTCCTGCTGCTATTCCACCTCCCTCTGCCCCCACCACTGCTGATCCCTCCCTGCTCCACGTCCCTGGGGCACTGCCAGAGGGACATCAGCATCCTGTGCCTTGAGCCTCTCCAAGTGGCTTTGGGCTGAGCCTGGTGCTCCCCTCAACCATCTGCTGGCACCTCCCAAGTGTTGTCCTCTCCCAACACAGAGGAGCTGTGTTTCCCTCCACCCTCAGGCTGCTCTTTCCCCTTGTCCTGTCCCTCCATCCCTTGTCCCAAGTCCCTCTCCAGCTCTCTTGGAGCCCCTTTAGGCACTGGAAGGGGCTCTAAGGTCTCCCTGGAGCTTCTCTTCTCCAGGCTGAACCCCCAAACTCTCAACCTTTTATAGTTTCATAGTATGTTCAGGGGTTGGAATGGAGCTTAGAGATCATCCAGCCCCAACCCCTGCCCTGGGCAGGGACAACTCCCACCAGAACAGGTTGCTCAAGGCTCATCCAGCCTGGAATGAACATTGCCAGGGTTGGGACAACCAACTTTGAAACCTTGATGCAAAACACCCACCAAGCCCAGCTCCCTCCTTTGCAGGGATGCAGAACCTCCTGAGACACTCCTGTATCAATTCTTATCTCTAAATGGAGTTTGTCTGGGAGTGTAACTCCCTTTGCTCCTTTGCAGGGAGAGAGGGAGGTTAACTCCTAGTCAGAACAACACAGGGGCAAAAAGGTAACTCCCTTTGCTCCTTTGCAGGGAGAGAGGGAGGTTAACTCCTAGTCAGAACAACACAGGGGATGATCTTTCCATGTCCTCACTGAGGCAGTGCTTGTGCTCTCTCCAAGATAAGCACAGGAATAACAAATTGTAGAAAGTGCTAAGAGAAGGAATCTGTATTCTTGGCATTTTCCTATGGATGACCCAAGTTCAGGCTCAGCCATGAGCTGGAATTCTGCATTCCAAGCAGGAATCCAAGCTGTTTTCTATGTAAGGAAGGGTATCCCTCCTCCTGCTGCTGCTGCAGCACGTGCTCAGTGCCTGCTAAACTCATCTGCTGAGAACTCACAAACAAACCCCTTAATGAGCTGATGAGTGGAAATGAATGCAGAACCAGGGAATTTCTGCAGTGTTGCACCTGCCTCGGATCATATACATATATTTTTAGCCTAGTTCCCTGAGGAAATGAGATGCATGGAGTCACTCTGAGCCTGGCCTGGCTGCCTGCCTGCTCCAGAATGACTTCTGAGCACAGTTTTACTACAGTTTGGAGGAGTGAGGAGCTCAGAGATGCTCTCAAGTTCCTGAATGGTTAGTGAGAAGAGGTGAGAAAGGAGATCCCCTATGCCAGGCAGCAGGAACACACTGCCCTGTGCCATCAACCTTGGGTTTATCCCAAGGGATTTCAGGCCAGACTTGGTTTATTGAGGCTAAAACAGTCAGAAAATTTGAGATCTTGGGTGTAATGGGATTTCTTTTTGTCTTTTTAAAGAAACACTAAGGATTTCCTCATCTCATTCCTCACCAGGCTGAAACTTTCTCCATAGGCACAGCCTGGAAACAAATTGTCTCCGGAGATGCTTCCTCAGCCCTGCCCTTCCCTTCAGCTCCAGCCAGGACAAGGGTCAGGCCCCAACCCCTCCTGGCCACAGGGATGGGAAGTGCAAGTTTTATTCCATGGTTTTATCATTCTGGGAGGACAGGGAGGGAGGGAGGAAAGGGAGGAGGAAGGGAGGGAGGGAGAGCTGCCTTTGCTTGGCATGTTTTTCGTCATTCTAGGAGGACAGGGAGGGAGGAAGAGCTGCCTTTGCTTGGCATGTTTTTCCCCAAGCAGAATTGTTGGTGTGCTGTGCTGTCTCTAATCTGTTGTGTGCACTACATTTCTGTTGTGCCTTAACCAACGTGGTGGGTGTTTGCTGATTCCTCTTCTTTTTAATCTACCTTGTGTTGTTTTCTCATCTACACAGGGTTTTTTCCCAACCCAGCAGGATGATCTGAACATATTTACCCTAAAATCACTTCTCCCTCCCCCCACAACCACCTCCAGAATCCCTGGTAGGAGTGAGAAGGAGGTTTTAGCTTTACTCTCCTCAAGTTTCTGGCTGTCCTTGGATTTTAACTGCTCACAATGGACATCCAGAGGAACCTAAACCTCATTTCCAGGACAAACAGGAACATTAAGAAAACACACCCTTCTGAAATGAGATTCTGATCTGAAGCAAGAGTTTGCCTGAAGTATTTCAGACTGGAGTCCAAACTTCCTGCTGGAAGTTGGGGCTGTGCTCAAGCTGGCAGAAAGAAAGTTCCCTCTGGTCCATGGCCACATCTTTGCTCAGCAATGTCTGTCACTCTCCCTCTGAGGCTTTTGGTGAGTGGAATTTCCTCTGGCCTGATCCCTCCCAGAGCTGTGTTTCCCTCAAAGCCCAGACCTGGTGAGTGTGGCCCAGGTGGGCATGGCCATGAGGTTGCTCAGCCTGTGAGGCATCACTAAGGTGACAGGGAGAAGCAGCAGATTCCTCATTGCCATGGTAACAAGATGCTCAGGAGGGACAAGATGCTCTGTGCTCCCCATGTCTGGCCACACCTCGAGGGCCACAGGGTGTTGGGGACCATAGGGATCCTGACTTTGGTGCTTTGTAGCTGCTCAGAGGTAGATAAATTCTGCTCTGCCTCCTTGGAGGGTGACAGGAGCCTTGGAGAGGAGCTGGAGTGAGGTGAGCACTCTCTGAGCTGAGCCTGCTGTTTTCCCACTAGGAGAGGCAATGTCCCTGCCCAGTCTTCATGTGCATGGGATCTCATCAGACTCAGCATCCCTCCAGCCACCTCTGTCCAGTCTGCTTGTGTCCCTAAACACCTCCCACTGCCTGAAACATCCAGCAATGGAGAAGAGGAATACTCTTCTTCTTCCCTCTGAATTCTTCTTCCCAGATAGCTCTGGCTACAACCACTTCTGCTAAGAAAGATTGGCACAGGCTGCTCCAGACACAGTGGGACTTGGGGGTTGTGGAGGATCTGTCAGACAGGTCAAACTAAGTGGGGGAACACAACATTCCCAGCCAGTCTTGCACTAAGGAATAACTCAGTTACTTTCCTATCCCACTTTTTTTCCACACCTCTGAAAAAGCAGCTCCTGGGAAGAGAATTTGCTGGGGTCAAGGGGATAGAGCAGGAGGAAGCACAGCCCCAAATCCCTTTATTTGCAGAGCCATGCAGGGACACAGAACTTCGGGAAGGATTCCCATCTCCCTGGCTTGAGCAGAGCTTGGCAGCTGGAATTTCTGAGCCCAGGAGAGGGCAGCAATGCTGTGCAGGAGCCAGGACTCCTGGCAGGAATGGGTTCTCCTCAGTCCTGGATGCAAAGTGCAAGAGGAGAAGTTTGTTCTGCTTTTTTGGTCTAGAAGAAGCAAACTCAGAGCAGGGGCATTGGTCCAGCTCCAGGATTGTGTTTGGTAGTTTCAGGGGCATGAAGATGTCCTAGGAAACTTCACAGAAAGTTTGGTCTGGCAACTGTTTGCTGAGGTCCAGCAAGATGAAATCCAGTGTGATTCATGCACAGCATCCTGGGCAGGAAT